>NC_142795.1:87675419-87975419 GCF_049724085.1 Artemia sp. Qi Xiang Cuo | reverse complement strand
GTGCTGTTTGCATACTACTACTAATTCTGCAACTGCTACTACAGTTATTGCTATTACACAGGCTAAGGGTATTAAGGTGAAGCTTTCAATGAATATTTAGGATGCCAGTGGGGTGACAAAGCAATATCACAATAACCACTTACATTATTTAGTTAGACTTTTTAGGGGTTGTGACAGATTTTGAACTAGCCAGAAGAAACTATGTGTATACTTTTGACACTACTTCTACGGTTGCTATAATTAATGACACTAGTGGCATTAAAGTGAAACGTTTAGAGAGTTTCAATTAAACAAAAAAACTTTACACATGCAAGTATTAAAAGGGCATATAAGCATTATCATAGGCAGCGCTGCTCTTTTTAAGAGTCAAAAGTGATTGGAGAGCAATCAGCACTCTTCTTTAGCTCATAACTTTCCAAATACTTCCAATAAAAATTTTGAATAGACCTTTTGTTCAGCATAGCTGGGCTGAACGGTCTTGTAACTGCATCTTTAGGGCTTTACGTAGCTCAACTTCCCACAGTTATGCAATTTTTCCATTATGTTTAAAAACCAAAAGTTGCCTTAAAATTAAATAAAATCACTGTGTATAGGCTGATTGCCAATAAGACATCTCGGCAGTATCCAAAGAACGACTGAGGGTATTATGTTCAAACGTGAGGGGCTACATCTATTACTACTTCTGCTCTTAAAATTTAAGTTAATCAAAATAGTGTAAGTGTATCCAAACTGTCAAAGAGCATAGATGGATTTTTTTGCGAATGGTATCAGGTTTTTTTTTCAGGTCAACTAGAAGAGATATAAAACTAAATTAGATACTTTTATTTGTTTCAAGATTTTCAAAAGTATGAATGCCGTTAAAAATTCTCGAAAAAGTTTCTCCATCATATATATACCAGGCCAAACTACAAATTCTTAAAGAAAAACCGAAAAGATTCAAACTAATATTGTAATTTTCCCTGAAAAGACTATGTCAATATAGAAGAGAAATAAATTAGAAACCTTTTCCCACAAAATAGGTTTTTCAAAGAAAGCTAAAGAACTCCATTAAATCAAAAATGAGATAAAGAAACCAAAAAAAATTTAATATTTTCACTTTTACAACTTTAATGAATCAAATATTATTAACTTTTTAAGGAATAAAATATCCGCATATGTATATTATGCTGATAATGCACATTCATTTGTATATTTTTCAGTAAAGTGCAAACTATGTTCTGGCCTCAGGAAGGCCCTATTCATGTTAATTTCTGCTCGTTTTGAGTTTGACTCTGTTATTAATTTTAATTTTTGTTCGTTTTGGGTTTCATTTATTTATCGATGCTGATTTGTGGTGGTTTTACGCTTGTTAAATTATTTGATTTTATTCTTGCTCATTTTGGTTTAATTGAGCTTTTTACTTTTCTTTAAGAAACTTATTTTGTGGAAAAAGTGTTTTTTCATTAATTAAACAGTTCGTGGTAACGAACTGTAAGTAACGAGCGACCCGGCTCAATGGTTACCGAAACTAATAAAAACGGAATTTTGATACCAATAGATACATCAAAAGAATCAGATTTTAATATTGATTTCAAATATATAAGTTTAATCAAGTTTAGTTATACCCATCAAAAGTTAAGCGCCTGAGAAAATTTGGCTGATTTTAGAAAAAATGGGGAAAAACCCACTAAAAGTTATAAAACCTTAATGAAAATCACACCATCAGATTCAGCGTATCCGAGAACTCTACTGTAGAGGTTTCAAGTACTTATCTACAAAAATGTTGAATTTTGCATTTTTTGCTAGAATAAAGATCACGGACGCGTGTTTATTTGTGTTTTTTTTTTTTCCAGGGGTGATCGTATTGACCCAGTGGTCTTAGAATATCGTGAGAGGGCAAATTGAAACAGAAATTAAAAGTTCTAGAGCCCTTTTTAAGTGACCAAGAAAATGGAGGGTAACTAGGCCCCTCCCACGCTCATTTTTTTTACCAGTGTCACCCGATCAAAATTTTGAGACAGCCATTTTGTTCAGCATGGTCGAAAATATAATAACTATGTCTTTTAGGATGACTTAATCCCCCAAAGTCCCCGGGGGGAGGGCTGAAAGTCATGAACTTTACCCGGTGTTAACATATAGGTTATTGGGAAGTGTACAGACTTTTTCAGGGGGATTTTGTCTGATAGGTGCGGGGGGGGGAGTGGGTCGGGGGTTATATGGGAGGATCTTTCCACGAAGGAAGTTTTCATAGGGGAAGGGACATTGCTATGAAGGGGGCGCCGGATTTCCCAGAATTATTTAAAAAAAAGATCAGAAATTAAATAAAAAAAAACAAGTTTTTCAACTGAAAGTAAGGAGCAACATCAAAATTTAAAACGAACAGAAAATATTACGTATATGATTGGGTTCATCCCCTAGTCAATACCTCGCTCTTTAAGCCAAAGATTTTTTAGTACTTTCATCAGAGCTATTTATTCTAATTAACGGCCTTTGTGATTAAGGGGTCATTTTTAAAGAATTGGAACAAAATTCGACTTTAGCTTAAAGAGCAAGGTATTGACTAGGGGGCGAACGCTCTAATATATGCATTAAAAATCTATGAATATAGAAGTTCGTTACGTAAGTTAATTTGTAAGTTAGTATATTTATTACTAATAAAAACGTTCGTAAATAAAATTAAACAAGTTTCAAGAAAGCCATTTAACCAAATAAAAATAAAATTAATATGCAAATTTTGTTTTAATTATTCATGTACGGTGATCCAAACTGTTCAAAAATTAAATAAAAAAACAAGTTTTTTTCAACTGAAAGTAAGAAACAACGTTAAAACTTAAAACGAACAGAAATTATTCCGTATATGAAAGGGGCTGTCCCCTCCTCAACGCCTCGCTCTTTACGCTAAAGTTTGACTTTCCCACAACTCTATTTTTTTAAACAATAAAAAACTTTAGCGTAAAGAGCGAGACGTTGGGGAGGGGACAGCCTCTTTCATATACAGAATAAATTCTGTTCGTTTTAAGTTTTAACGTCGTTCCTTACTTTCAGTTAAAAAAAACTTGTTTTTTTTATTTAATAATGAGAATGGACCTGTCCACAAATTCAGCTTGGTCATAAGGAATGAGGAACAAAATACTGTTTGAGGTGTTTGGGTGGGGTTAAAGGAGGGGGTATTAGATCTCATAAAATTTGTGCAGCAAAAAAAGGTTACTATAGTCGAACGACTACAAAAATACGCACATCATAGTTGTCATAATTCAACTTTCTTTTGTCTGAATTCTAAAAAGACATTTAAAATTGCCAAATACTAGGCTCTATTGAATCTTTAGGACACATTTTTGCAGCATTAGGTACCTCTGTGAGGGGAGGACGGGTATATCTGTAGCCTTTTGATATGGCCCTGATCAGAAGCATGGCAGCTTACAGCCAAAACTCAGAGCATTAAACGTTTGCTTCTATTTGCTACCATTGCTAACATTTGGTACACCATAGTGCAATAGTGCGTACTTAGTATAATATACAAAAGTAATCAATAAAGCAAAGATAAAGGGAGAATATGGTATCAAGTGTAAAGTTAAACTCTCCTTGATTTAGATTATGATGATGATTGAGCGTTGTAAATAAAATGTGGACGAAATGGTATAAATACGATTTTAAATATACGATTACGTATAATAAGAATAAATATATAACCTTTGTGCATATAAATACGGATAATTACGATTTCAAATTTTGAGAGGGGTCAGTGTGGGTCAGAGCAGTTCAAGTATGCCTCTGAAACATGGGCCGTTTAAAAAGTTGAGGAAGATCAGCTATATTTTTTCTATAAGAATTGTCCAATTGTACTCTTAGGTATTTGTTTGACTAACCGTATATCAAACAATAAACTTTGTGATTAGTACGGTTCGATTCCACTTTCTAGGGCTATAATCGAAGAAAGGCTGAGAAAGGTAGATTAATTTTACAGATGATGGCTGACAGATTGTCAAAAATTATAATTTTTAGCTATCCATCTAGGACCAAACGAACCAAACGCAATGGGAAGAAGTCGTAAGAGATTATTCAAAGAAAACTGGAAAATTTTTGGAGGGAGAAAATAGTTTGGAGAAAAGAGAATTAAGATGGATGAGGAGTGCATAGAGCTGAGTCGAGCCCAGGTGGCTTGGTATGCAATGAAATGTTGTTGCTGGTAGTAGTAGTCAGGGTCGTCACGGAAGGGAACCCCCCCCCAAATGTTGTCAAGCGGCTGGTAAAAAATTGAGTCTGAGAAATAATGGCGCAAATTGCCGCTATTTTACTGGCTCAAATTTTGTTTTATTAGACGAATGAGCTGATGGCTATAAACAATATAAAATCAAAAGAAGATGATCAATATTAGTCAATAAAGCAAACAATGAAATAATTTGAACAGTAATATCACCCAAATATGTCGGTAAAATGGCCAGCCAGTTAGCAAAATCCATTACCCCCTGCCCAAACATTTTGACTAGCGACACCTCCTATGCTAGCAGTAGTAATGGTAGTAGTATTAGCAGAAGTAGTAGCAGTAGCAGTAGTAGTAGTGGTAGTAATAGTAGTTGTAGTAGTAGTAGTAGTTGTAGCAGTATAAATTCAAACTATTTTACGCTATATTCTGGACGATGAATTGCATCTACAATAATAACTATTTCTATGGGGATTTTCAGTTTGGTTACAGGTGGCTTGGAATGCAATGAATTATTGTTGCTGGTAGTAGTAGTCAAGGTCGTCATGGAGGGGAGAATCCCCCGCCCCATTTTTTTTAACAGCTAGTAAAAAAATGAAGTCTGAGAAATAATGGTGCAAATTGCCGCTATTTTATTGGCTCAATTTTTGTTTTATTAGACAAATGGGCTGATAGCTATAAATGACGTAAAATCGAAAGAATATGACCAATCTTAGTCAATAAAACATATATTGAAATAATTTGAACAGTAATATCACCCACATCCGTCAGTAAAATGGCCAGCCAGTTAGCAAAATCCATTACCCCCTGCCCAAAAATTTTGACTAGCGACACCTCCTATGCTAACAGTAGTAGTAGTAATAGTAGTTGTGGCAGTAGCACTAGTAGAAGTAGTAGCAGTAGTAGCAGTAGTAGTAGTAGTAGTAGTAGTAGCATAAATTCAAATTATTTTGCGCGATATTCTGGACGATGAATTACATCTACAATAATAACCATTTTTAGGGGGGAATTCAATTTCGTTATTGTTGGAATGTGTTGCAGTCGTGTTCCTAACAAGAATACTAACTCCAGATAGATGTAAAGGTAGTGTCGTGGTTGTGCATTATGAACATAATTGCAGCATAGCCATCCCTTATAGCCAACAAGAATCGTTATTATAGCTTGTTAAATAGCCGTAGGGGTATGGCAAAATTTACCATTTTGCCATATCTTTTATAAATTGCATGTTTTTGGAGGTTCTGACTAAAGGCCCGACCCCCAAGAAATTCAGCACACACGCCTGATAGGAAAATTTTAGCCCTCTGACCTGGGCCTTCGAATTGTTTTGTCCTATTATATGACTGTAATCGAAACAATAACTTTTTTTAATTTTGCAAGGTTGGTAAGCCCCCAAAATGGATATGAAGTTCACACAAGGATTTCCTGGACAGTCGGAGATGTCCCTTATATTTAAACCTGTGATCAATTAAGTAGCTTTTGGAGAGAGCTCTGAAATTGAGCGCCACTAGTCACACAAATCACACTGATTACTTTGAGGATAGGCCAAGATCATGATTTCGATTAAATGATAAAAATCAATGGTAAGCCGGCTTCTCTCCTTAACAGCTCCTATATAATGAGGCAGGATATCAAATATGACTATGATGGTCAGAATTGGTAATTCGTTTTCGTTTCTCAAGAAAAATTAAATATGTTAAAAGAACAAGACTGTTGTGAAACTTGCGTATTTATTATTTTTCGCCTTATTAATTCTCAACATCATATGAACGTGATAAAAACTAGAACATATACAACAGGTTGCAAGAGAAGAGCATTCCAGCTAGCCTACCCCTTGGCCAGAATCTTGAAATTTTCACAGCTGACTTAGTAATTTTTGGTACTTCCATATGAGCCAGTACACACTTGAGCAGTGAAATTAGGTTAATCCTAATGGAATATACCAAAATATGATGAAAATATAATACTTTAGTTTAAATAATAATATATTTTGGGCTATATATTTGCACTCTAAGGGGGAGGGGTAGAGTGACCTAACCTTAACCCTCGCACCTAATGTGCAAATATATAGCCCAAGTTATACACAAAGCATTCTTTCACCTGTCATTTGTCTTTGTGGCTATGAAACCGGTTTTTTAGATCTTACATTCAGCAAACTCCTCGAGTGTGTACTGGCTAATACGGATGTACCTATTTTGTTCTGGTTTCAAATGTAGTATCTCTTTTCACTGTTTTGATGAACTGAGGATTTAAGTTACATATGCTTTGGCCCTTATCCGGCAAAGTTGGCCAAGGGGCGTCAGTAACGATGACTAATCAGTGCAGTGCTTGTGGAGATGGGCTAGAGACGCACTAATCATTTGCATTCTGATTGGCTACCTTTTTTTGTCATATGACCAACTTTGCCTGAAAAGGAAAATGAAGACAGGACTCTTCTATCAGTTGATTCCATGTACCCTACAACCAGGCACACACTCATGCACTCTTCTCTGGACAATAATTCAACCCGTTAAAAATGCATCAAAAGCCCCAGTAGGGATCTAGGTTTTACTCGTGACAGTACATATTTTATGCATGGTTCTGTTTGTTGACTCGTGACGGGAGTATACATCATTGCCGGATAAGAAAGGTACTATTTGGTACTTTTAAAGTACCTTTTTCAAGGTCAATCAGGGAACTTAGAAATACTGCGGGGAAAATGCACATGCACACTGAATACTAACAGTACAATGTTATTGATCCACGAAGGGGACTAGATTTTTGGGAAATTGATTACACAATTGACGTGGAATTCTATATTGATCCATGAAGGGGACTAGATTACTGGGAAATTGATTACATAATCGACGAAGAATTCTATATTGATCCATGAAGGGGATTAGATTTCTGGGAAATTGATTACATAATCGACGAGGAATTCTAAGTGTAATGATCCACTAACAAGACAGGATCACGTGTCTCCTTCTAGGTCAATCAGGGAGTCGGAAATATGAACGGGACAAGATCGCAGTGAATATAAGGAAGGATTTTTGCTATAGTTGTTATTAGTGTGAGAATAGAATTCAAGGAGTGAGAACAGTTTGACTTTACTCATTAAGATATATTTGCAATAATGAGTGGAATGTTTACACTATTAGAAGTTGATAGTGGAGTTGGTAGCAATGATACAAGAGCCCCAAACATTGCAGAGGGGACACCTGACAATATAATGAAATTGATTTTCCCCCATTGGACTATTGTATGAAGCTTTTACAATGTGACTCAAATGCTTATACTCCATTTTTTGATATGTTAATTGAAACAAAGCAGAATAATATCGTGGATATACTTTCGAAAACATTGTCATAGATTCAATGTAGATGGCTCCCCCTTCGAAGGAGGTAACGTCACAGAGTTACTCCTCTCCCATCCCCCTCTAAATTTATCGAATCAGGATCAGTTTCTTTTTAGCTGTGAGAGAGTTGACATCGGAAACCAAAAAATGGTCTATACATGTCCACAATGCATGTACACTCTTGGCAGTTGGTCATCATGTGAAAATTGTACAATTATTGATGACTATAATGAAAAGTGCAAATTATGCAATCCCTGTAAATTACATTGAGGATATGCAGTACAAATTAAAGGAAGTAATGCATGTCTTGAAGAGGTTTGTGACTCTCACCCTAAAGGGCAACTATGCTCCAATTGCCACAATGACAAATGTGATCAGTGGGAGAATACCTATCCCGGTATGATTGGAAAGAACCCAGTTTATTTCTACGAGATTGGTATCGTCGTGGATTTGAATTATTTTGGGAGGAAGAATCAGGTCTACGATTCAACTGTTGGGGTAACAATACAATTTGGTTTCTTCGTCATTGTTGTGACGACACTGCATTTTATGACTATAAGCCCAGTGATTTTTATTTGGCAGTTACCAAATGTGATTCACCATTTGAAAACACTGTATGTGATATTGCTTCAAATAGACAGATTGAAAAACGTGATTTTCACAACATGAATGCAAATAGTATCATTGACTATACAAAGAGACATGACAAGAGTGAAGTTACATTATACTGTAGAAAATGTGACCCTGACTTTGCAGCCAATCAAGATCAATATACAGTGAATTCAAATGATCCACCAGCATTAGTGGCTCACGACAGTTGCCTATAGTTGCTGATGTGTGGAGTATAGAATGTATAGGGAAGGCAGAGAGGATCAAAGAATTCAATCGTCTTCATTGTTGGAAAGATGCGCAACCAATGGCCAGTATTCACAGTCGACAGACTGCTATTAACAATGATTAGGATTTTGTTGGCACTTTGAATTTTTCCAAGAAAGTCCGAGGGCAGACAATAAGATCTGTATTTGGACATGTAGGGGTCCATATTAAATACGTTGATTATTTGACGGCTGTTCATAGTGCAAGGTCTAGTAGAACACTGCCTTCGGGAGTGATTTCCCAATAGGTTTCAAATTGATTTAGCGAGATTAGTGCAATACTCTCAGCTAATGGGTCGGCAAATGTACACTCTAAACGCACACTCCCCGTTCGTACTATACTCATATCCTGGGTGCCAAACAAATCCAATACAATGATGCCATGTGTTTTAGCAAACATTTTTTCGGTTATACCATTTTCAAATAGTTGTGAATCATGATCTAGGGTTTGCTTGGTCAACTCATACAATGTCCTATAGGTTTTATCAAAAGATAGATTTTAGAGTGGGATTCCATTTACTTTGCAAACAAGAGATGAAAGCCCAAACATCTCAAATTTATTTGGGCATCCAGTTCACGATCCTATTGCACTAGCGCTTTTTACAAATGCCAAGGCTAATTTTGACGGAATTTCGCCATTGATAAAGGATGAGTAGGTGAAGTTGCTTGAGCCTGTGGCAATATGACGTTGATTGGTGATTGTATGAGGAACAAGTAGTTTAATATTATTTCTACTGGCTCTCAGTTTTTCCACTGACAAAGCAACAGGACTCATAACCTGCTGTTTGTGTACATGTAGTATTGCCGAGGTGAGGGAGAGAGTGACATCAGGATTGGAAGCAAGTTCTTTTCGTAAAATGAAATTGGATGGGGCAAGCGTCATTTTGATATCCACTTTAATATTGGGTGTTAGCCATTGGGGTATATTAAATATTTCATGATATATTTTTCCAACTAGATGTAATTCACTAGTTGTAGTATTTTTAAGTACATCTGTACTATCAGTATTAGTAATATATTCATATCCATTGGAGGTGCCTCTCGTTTCCTTGTATGACTAGGATGCCATATGCAAAAATTGCGTATATCTAGTTTAATTGAAGATATTATTGCTTGTGCTCACCAGCGCGCCATTTATGTAGAAATTGATTTAAAAAATTAGATTATGTGCTACACAATTTTCATAGAATATTCCATCGGCGAGAATTGGCAATGTATTATCGGATTTCCGGACTTTCATTCGTAAATCAACAAATGTTGAAGACATGTCCATAAAGTAGTCCTCGTTGGAATAAATTTGAACGTGGATATTATCGGAGAGCGGTTGCTGTGGATAAACTTATTCATAGCATCCATGTTTTACACTCAAATCGTCATTTTCGGCATTGAATAGATTTAAAGATGAAGTGATTGAAGGTTGGGAATCCTTATGCGGTAGATATGAAATCTTAGGAAAAGAAATCTAATTTCGGTCTAACAATTCTCTTCCTGGGGCTTCTTTTTCTACTGTATACTGTACGTGGCGTATTTTTCCTTCTTTGCTTTAACAGGGATGATGTCTTTCTTTTCTGAACTCAGTAGAGACTGATGAGTGGTGCACGGTTTCTCGACCTTTTTAAACCTTTTCCATTCTGATGAGATATCAATTGTTCGCCAAGGGTTTGCGCACTGGACCTAAGATTTTCCGAAGCACTTTGTTTTTAAATCTTTGCAGAAGCCCCAATCGTATTCAGTGTCATCTAAATCATGAATAAAAGCAGCAGTATTTTTAGTGTGCAATATCTTGAAATTAATAGACGAATCGTTCTTATCAATCGTTCAGCCAATACAGCCTTTATCGGGCTTTGACTTAACAGAGTGTTGTGTTACGTTTCAAAAGAAGCTTATGCACTAGAGGATCAACAAATTCACTATCGCGATTCGATTGAATTTTTTTTATTGCAATCCTGTTCAAAAATAATTTCTAAAGCATGAGGAACTTCAATACCTCGCTTTGATTGCAATGGAATGGCATAGGCATACCGACTAAAGACACTGATTGCCACTAGAATATATTTGTAGGGTGTATTGTGACGCCGTTGAATAGTGTCTAAAGTTAAAAGATCAGTTTCCATTATATGCAGAGGGAAAAAGGCTTTAGTTTGTCGGTATTGTTTGCCACGAAGCCTGCGATTCCGATGCAGTGTTTAACTCGGTTCATTTTCTAGGTACTCTTTTGCTTTTTTAATGTGCTGCCATCTATGTCAAAGGCAACTTGAGAAAGCGTTGTGGGGGAACTTAGACTTCTTGCTTCACCAATATTTTCATAGACATGTTTTAAAACTTCATGCATTTTGAACACAAACACGTATTGTAATGTCCACTCCCCTTTTGCACACTGGAGGGTGAATCAATACGTCTTCGCTTTTATCTAGCAGCCGCCATCGTCGGTGTTATAAAATCATTGCTGCTGCTGCTAGTAATTACCAAGATTGAATTAAAATCTACTTCTTCTTCTTTTTTAAATGGTGGCGTTGTTAGAGGACTATATTCTCTTAATTTATTTAGAATTTGCTTATTGCCAATAAGACTTTTGGGAAAGTTTGATGCATTTAGAAAGGTGTATAGATTATTGTCAAATGATAAAAGTCCTTTACGATTCGTCACCATATCACAAAATATATCAACTAGATTATAACTTTTTCCCTGAATTATAATTCGTTTCCCTGTGCTATCGACTTGAACTTGATCATTGCCACTCTCCAACATGAGACATTTTAATACTCTTTTACTCTGTTCTGGATAGGTCACTGGTAATAGGTTTCCAATTGATGTCACTATGGATGTTCAATTCCTTCTCCTTTGATTGTGCTGAATCTTGAGGAGATGTTTCCTGGTTAGGGGTATCTGTGACGGCGAAGGGTCTCTCACGATAAGGTCTATTTTTGTCCGCACGTCGCAATGCATCTTGAAGTAAAACTAGCTTTTTATCATCGGTAATATTTTCAGCATTAATGGATTTGTTTAGATTGTCTTCAAAATGATCCACGGGGGAGAGGAAAAGTGTCAAAAAGCTACCTCCCACTTGAAGGAGACGTTTTCTTTAAAAAAAAAATTCCTTTGTTTTTGCAAGCCAAGGCACGTACAGTGGAACGATGTTGCTTTGTCTGTTGTCTAACACCTTCTGGCAAGTGTACATTGCCCTCAGTTAAATTTATATAATGTTCAGATATTAGATTAATGAAATCATTGTCAACACCATGCTTGAGTATGGCCTTCCTGAGTGGAGGTTTTGAAGTGCCTAAAACGGAAAATAAATGCCGTCGTTTGTGTAGTTTCTTCAGTGTCATGATGGAAACTAATAACCTTTTCTACTGTTCACTGGAAGATATACCGTAATTTCTCTGTCGAAAATATCTGTGACTACACGGAGATCCTCGGGTGTATTCTGATTAAGATCTAGCAAAATGTACGGGTAGGGCTTATTTGTCACCTGACTGTACGCTGACAACAGAAATTTGAGAGCACCTGGATATATTTGCTTATTGAGAGTTATTAGAGAGCTAGAATCACGGACAACTCTGTAGATAATATAGAAGGTACAATTCAAAGCAAGGGTTCTCATACATTTGCTCTGATGAAACAGATTGTGTAGAACCAGGGCTATGGAAATGTGTTCATGATGAGAGCGAACGGTAAACAGTTGTAGCATTTCCTGTGAGAACTGTTCAATTGATCCAGCCAAATCATCAATGCTATTGAAAACATCAAGTCCCCGTATGAATTGTATTGGCATGGATGTGGCAATAGCTTTTATTTGATCGTAGGACTCCTGCCAAATACTAAAGCAATAATAAATTTTCTTTGGTTTATCCAAAAACATTTTATTACAATTTAGAATTATTTTAGCTAAAAGTGTCGTTTTCCCAGACATTGATGGGCCACACAGAAACGGCCTGAATGGTGTTTTAAATTGATACATAATGCTGATGCTGTTGACAACTGTCGGACTACAACTAACTTTAAACCATACTTGTCCGATGAATAAATAATAATTTTCTCATAGATCTATCTAGTACAAGAACAACAAAAACAATTTTTCTTTCATTTATTAACATCAACAACTTGAAATACGGCACGAATAGTACAAACTATTTGTTCAACAACAATAGCAACAATATGTCTTTCATTTATTAACAACAACACTATTGTACAACAATAGCAACAACAGCATTTTTCATTTATTGACAAAAACACTTTTTTGTACAGCAAGAATAGCACACACTATTTGTTCAACAACAATAGCAACAATAGTACATTCATTTATTGACAACAACACTTTTTGTGCAACAATAGCAACAACAGCATTTTTCATTTATTGACAAAAACCCTTTTTTGTACAGCAAGAACAATAATAGTACACACTATTTGCTCAACAACATCAACATTTTTCATTTATTAACAATAACACTATTTGTACAACAAGAACATCAACAGCAACATTTTTCATTTATTGACAAAAAACACTTTTTTTGTACAGCAGATGAGAATAAAAGATGAGAATACCCTCCACCCCCAGGGGCCGTGGGCCAAAGATCGGTCTCGGGCGGAAGCCGCGGGCCGAAGGCCGGCCGCGAGCGGGACCCCCAAGCCCCCGGGGACCGTCCGGAAAGTGGGAATTTTGTATACAATAGCCACTGCTGGTTAGGTTAGGTGAGCATTTAAGTTAATTTATCCAGACCGAGTTGGTTGCGATAGTCTACACATTCAACCCGGTCTGATTTTCGATAGTGGCCGTGGGGGAGTACATTTACACCATTCTCAAGCACAAAACCTTGTCAGATATACATGACATGGCATTTTTTTCAACTCTAAGAGAATAGTTTCTATACTGCAGAGAGCGGATTGCTAGCACCTTTGCTCTTGGCCCTAGACAACTATCTACACAGTTTCAGTAGACACTCATGTTGAAATTATTTTTTACAAAGTGTGTAGGCACCCCTTTACACGCCTGCTTTACATCTTTGTCGTGTGTTTCTACACAATAAAATTTATGACCGCGGAACACCCCATTGGATGTTAAATCGCTCCCTTTCTCTGATTTTAACATTAGTAGCTGATTGGGAGCTTGACGTTTCACCAACTCTGGGTAGAGGGATGCATTCCAGTTAGTGAATTCCATCCGTGAGCTGATGTGTACCCCATTTTCCAAATCATTTAATAAATGAAACGTTAAGCCATTCAAAAAATATTGTTGCTGTCCACTTTTGACACCCTTTCGACGCCCTTTTCACCTTAATACTCTAAGCTTTACAAGTTGTTGCAATTGAATTAATAGTTGGAGTAGTTTAGTAGCAGTAGTGTAGTAGCAAAAGTAGCAGTGGTATTAGTGTTAGTAGTGACAAGCATATATTACCTTTTTGAGAATTAATCTTCCCCTTTAAGTATTCTCCAAAAGTTCCAACTTAACACCTGAATCAATTCTTGAGATACGCCCTTTTGATAATCTGCATGCGCATAGTGCATTTTGATTCAGTTCAAATTCCCGCTCAATATTCTGTCAAAATTTCACCTTCATGCGTGCACCCTTAATTCTACTAATATCATAGTAGTAGTAGTTTTAACTTTTAACAGCAAAGAATCTGTGTCCCCATAATAAACTTGAACCTCACCCTCCCTTGGTCATTGTACTTTGCACACATTGTAAAAGAACGACAACATGAGCTTTTTGGAAATTTCCAGTACTGAACTACCTCCCGCTATATTCTTGTTCAGTACAACATTTCTTTTCTTTCTGTGTAAAAGAACCATGTTCGGCTCTATGCTCGTGAATATTGCAAAATTGGGGTCGGCAATAATTTGTGCCCATTCTTGGAGGCATGTTACGTCGTCACAATGTGATCTGTTTTGTACGCTTTCACACATTTCGCCAAAAGCTGAATTTAAAATAAGCTTGTACATTTCCTTTTAAACTTTACTTTTTGCCATTGAGCGTTTACCGACAAAGGTGTCGATAAACCCTTTCAAGAAGGGTTTCTGATTGAACTGCAAGGCCCTGTGTATTTTTGTGACCCTGAAACCATTGTTCACCATCCATCGCAAGAGCACATGGTGAACAACAATGTTATGTTTAGGGTCTAAATCTGCAATCAGTTTCTGCTTGGAGGGGTTCCAGTGCATGCCCATATCATCGACCAAATATCGATTGTATGGGCTCAGCGAGTCCTTGGTCACTGGTCTATTGACACAAGGAAATACAAAATCTTTGACAGAATCGTGAAGTTCCAATGGTATGTGCCCGTCAATTTCAAAGAACCATCCTTGTGGCCCATTGTCCTCGACGGTGTGAATGTCGGGGATCTCACAAGGATTCTCAAGCCATTTATAATTTCCACACGGCAAAGAGTAGTGAGACATTGCTGAGGGGTACAATCAATTCATGTCAAGGAAAACTGCATTAGACTTTACACCAGTGTCTTGTCCAGTTGGATCCGTTGTTAAAATTCGATCTTCCTGAAAAACATACCCAATTATTGCACACTGAAAAATCCTGCTGCTTTTATTCATGATTTAGATAAAATCATGCAGATATACAACCAACGACCACATCGAATCCTGTCCAATGTTAGCCATCGGGAAGTTCATTGCAGTGAAAATACATTTGATGCCTTTCTAAAGCAATATTCCAGTAAAAAAAATTGTGAAGAAGAAATTCAATGTTGGTGATAATGTTGGAATATTTTTGAAAAGCGGATTTGTTTATGGAGCACTGAACTTTTTAAAGTTCCCAAAATCCTAGACACTGTACCCACGAAATATCGACTACGAGACACCAAAGACGATGAGATTCTCGTTGGTTTTTATGAATATGAACTACAAAAAGTTAGAAACACTAGAGAAATTTATCAAATTGAAAAGATATTAAAGAGTCGTACTCGCAGGGGCAAGAGACAGTTGCTTCTTCGCTGGCTAGGAAACAACTCTGATTTTGGTTCCTGGGTTACGGTTGAAGACATTAACAATACCCAATGATTTCTATATGACATTCATGTCCAATGTTTCTGATCCTCTCTACTCTGAACTCTCTCCCACCATCTAATTCGATGGTGCGTATGGAGTGGCTGTTGTCGACTGTATCCTCAAAAATACATATGACATCCTGAGAAAAGATCGCAAATATGATATAAAAATTAGACCCTATGATTGGCCACCACCCCCAGGTGATCAAGAACAAATTCAAAAGATCAATTGGATGAATTATCCATATATTGAATTACCCTACGAAGAACACACCTGTATGAATGATTTATGTCGTTCTATCAATAAAAGAATTTCTGCTCGTAAAAAAGGAGCCTTTCATTTCAACTATACAAAGGAGGAGGGCAAGATCTACATTAGTTCACCCATTGCCGATGAAAAGGTTATTCCCAATGATAATCTAAAAGATGTTCTTGGCTTTAAGCTCAATATAATCAATGGTAAAAGTGCTGGAAACACTAATTTTATTTTTGCAGACTACCTGCCTGCCTTCTCCACGAACACTTGTATATTTCTCTACGCTTCATTTGTTGAAACATCCAGATTTGTCAATAACAATGTCCCCCTCCTACGAGTTCTTGAACGAAAAATCAATCAAGAACATATTCACCATTACAATATAAAGCATCTTCAGTATATCCCCGTAAACACTTCCTATTTGGAACTCTGTCAGTTAACACTAAGAACTGAATTAGGTGATCCTCTAGCAGTATCAAAAGGTTTGGCTGTGATTACATGCCATTTTCGACCCATCGTTGTCGGTGTTCAAAACAAACAATTGTCTAATAGAAAAGTGGTATTCATTTGTCCTGATATTGACTGATATGTTAAAACTCTTGGCCCTAGACAACTGGGCAATGGAATGGACTATTACAAAGGCCGTTCATCAATGTCTGGCTATGGTCTTGGCAGTTGGTTTGCTAAGCTGTTTCGCTCCGCACTACCTCTGGCTAGAAAATATATTGTACCGGCTGCGACAGATTTCGCATCCTCTACACTATAAGATTCGGGCTCTGGCAAGGATTTTAAAAAAAGTGCTTCAGAAAATCTTAGGTCCAGTGCGCGAACTCTTGGCGAGCAATTGAAATCTCATCAAAATGGAAAAGGTTCAAAAAGGTCGAGAAACAGCGCACCACTCATCAGTCTTTACTCAGGCCAGAAACGAAAGACATCACCCCTGTTAAAGAAAAGAAGGGAAAAAGACGACATGTATAGTAAACAGTAGAAGAAGAAGCCCCAGGAAGAGAATTGTTAGATCGAAACTAGATTTCTTTTCCTAAGATGTCATATCTACCGCATAAGATTCCCAACCTTCAATCACTTCATGTTTAAATCTATTCAATGTAGAAAATGTTGATGTGAGTATAAAACATGGATACTATGAACAATTTTATCCACAACAACCCCTCTCTGATAATATCCAATTTCAAATTTATTCCAATGAAGACTACTTTATGGACATGTGTTCAACATTTATAGATTTACGAATGAAAGCCCGGAAAACCGATAATTCATTGCCAATTCTTGCCGATGGAATATCCTTTGAAAATTGTATATTACATAATTTATTTCGTCAAATCAGTGTCTAAATAAATTGCACACTGGTGAGCACAAGCAACAATCTCTCAAATTATACAAGCTATATGCAATTCATGTTGATGAAACCCAAGTCATCCAAGGAATTGAGAGGTACTTCCAATGGATATGAATATATTACTAATACTGATAGTGCAGATGTACTTAAAAATGCTACAACTAGTGAATTACATACAATTGGAAAAATATATCATGAAATATTTAATATACCCCAATGGCTACCACCCAATATTAAGGCGGATATAAAATTGACGCTTGCCCTATCCAATTCCATTTTACGAAAAGAACTTGCTGCCAATCCTGATTTAACTCTCTCCCTCACCTCGGCAATACTACATTTACGCAAACAACAGGTTATGAGTTCTGTTACTTTGGCAGTGGAAAAACTGAAAGCCTTCGGAAATTATATTAAACTACTTGTGCCTCATACAATTACCAATCAACGTCATATTGACACAGGCTCATGCACCTTCACCGACTCATCATTTATCAATGGCGAAAATCTGTCAAAATTAGCCTTGGCATTTTGTAAAAAGCGCTAGTGTAATAGGATCGTGGACTGGATGCCCACATAAAGTTGAGATGTTTGGGCTTTCATCTCTTGTTTGTAAAGTAAATGGAATCCCACTCTACAATCTATCTTTAGATAAATCCTATTGGACATTATATGAGTTAACAATGCAATCCCTAGATCATGATTCACAACTATTTGAAAATGGTATAATCGAAGAAATGTTTGCTAAAACACATGGTATCATTGTACTGGATTTGTCTGGCACTCAAGATATGAGTAGAGTACGTACGGGGAATGTGTGTTTAGAGTGTACATTTGCCGACCCATTAGCTGAGAGTATTGCACTAATCTCGGTAAATCAATTTAAGAAATCTAGTACTCTTGATAGATCAATAACATTGTACCGTTAGTATTCAGTGCGCATGTGCATTTTCCCCGCAGTATTTCCAAGTTCCATTATTGACCTTGAAAAAGGTACTCTTAAAGTACCAAATAGTACCTTTCTTATACGGCAATATTGTATACTCCCATCACGAGTCAACAAACAGAACCATGCATAAATTATGTACTATCACGAGTAACACCTAGATCCTTACTAGCCCCTTAAAGAAGAAGTAAAGAAATATGAGATATATAGAGAAAATCGTAAAAAAATTGAAGGGGTAGGGGAACCTCAAAGTCCCCCTTGCAAGAATGCGCCTTCCACTTATCGACCACTACATCATTCACCACGATTGGATATACCTCCTACTTTTATCAAACAGTTCGGTTCGTGGTAACGAACTGTAAGTAAGGAGCGACGCGGCTCAATAGTAACTGAATCTGTAAGAAACAGAGTTTTGATAACAATGGGTACATCAAAGGAATCGAATTTTGATGCTAATTCAAAATATATAAAATTAATGAAGTTTAATGCTACCCATTAAAAGCTATGAGCCTGAGAAAATTTGCCTAATTTTTGAAAAAGGGAGGAAACACCCCTACAAATCCAGTGATCTCAATGAAAATCGCACCATGAGATTTAGAATATCAGAGAACACTACTATCAAGGATTCAAGCACCTATAGGCCTATACAAAAATATGGAATCTCGATTTTTTTTTGCCAGAAGCAAAATCATGCTTCCGGCAAATGCGTGTTCATGGATGATGGATGCATGGATCATGGATGCGTGTTCATGGATGATGAATGCATGGATCATAGATGCGTGTTCATGGATGATGGATGCATGGATCATGGATGCGTGTTCATTTTTTTTTCAGGGGTGATCGTATCGAACCAATGATCCTAGAAGATCGGGAGAGGGCTCATTTGATCGGAAATCTAAATTTCTAGTGCCCTTTTAATTGACCAAAAATATTGGAGGGAAGCTACCCCTCCCACACCCTTTTTACCGAAAATTGTTCAATCAAAACTTTGAGATAACCAATTTCTTCAGCATGGTTGAGCGATCTAATAATTATGTCTTTGAGGGTGATTTAACCCTCACAGCCTAATGGGGGAAGAGCTGCAAGCTATGAACTTTGCCCAATACTTACATATAGTATTGGCTATTGGGAAGTATAAAGATATTTTCGAGGAGGGGGGATTTTCTGGTGTGGGTACTTACGTGAGAGGATCTCTCCATGGAGGAGTTTTCATGGGGGAAGGAGTTTTCCATCGGAGGGAGAGCTGGATTACCCTTTATTAATTAAAAACTATCCGAAATTAAATAAGGAAAAAAAAGTTTTTTTTTCAAATGAAATTAAGGAGCAACATTAAAACTCAAAACTAACAGAAATTATTATGTGTAATAGGGGGTTGCTCTCTCCTCAATACCTCGCTCTTTACGCTAAAGTATTTTTTGATTTTGTAAAAAGCTTATGATTCTATTTAAACGGTCCTTGTGTATCAGCAGTAATTCTTAAATAATTGGAACAAAAAGTCAACCTTTAGCGTAAAGAGTGAGGTACTGAAAGGGGGCAACCCCCTAGCATACTTAATAATTTCTGTTAGTTTGAAGTTTTAATTTTGCTCCTTGCTTTCAGCTGAAAAAACTTGTTTTTTTATTTAATAAATTCAGAAATCATCCTTAGACAACTGTTTTTTCTTTATAATTTCCATGAGACAATAGTTGGATACATAAATTGAATACATCGATTTGAAGCTTTGAAAATGCCGTTATTTATTGAAGGTATTCTCTTATAGCAAATCCGTATAAGTATATTGTAAACGGTAAGTCTACCGAAGCTGACGATTTAACACACTATATTAATCCATAGGAGAGGGGTTAGGGAGTTCGATACCCCCCCCCCCCGAAAAAAATGTTTATCTTACTCGTAAGAACGTAACAAAAATTTATATACACAAATTTTGATGCGTTTTAAAGTTTTTTGTACCCCCCCCCCCCCGTAAAAAATAACAATTCTCCCCGACAAAAATCCAGAATACAGCCCTGCTTATCGTGTTTAGAATTATTACAGCTGGGGTGCATTGTATTTTCTTATAATATTCAATTTGTCTTTTATTTTATTTAGTTCATCACTTACATCATTTCATTCACTATCTTTATTCTATTTCTTTTATATAAAGTTTCATTTCCTATTTAAGTGTTCATTAATACCAAATTAGCAAAAATGAGCCAATTACAATACATGTGTAGCAATGCTGACGATTTAGCACATTGTCTTGACATATTCTGATGCTTAAGACCATATCTAGGATTTTTTTGTAAATTTTTTTTTACATTTTTTTTTTTAAACACGAACAGCTGGGTTCAGTTGCATTTATATTTTTTATGAAGTTCTATTATTAACATTAATTTTTTTCACATTATCTCATACTTGTCTTATTATATTAAATTTATTTTATCTTTTATTTAGTTTTTTATTTATATCATTTCCTTTATTTAAATGTTTCATTTCCGATTTAAGTATTCATTAATAGCAAATTAGCAAACACGGGCCATTTGAAGACGATGTATTTACCAAAGCTGACGATTTAGTATATTACATTGACCCTAAAATAATTTGATGTTAACCTAAGATGAATTCAGAGATTGAAGGCAAGCAACACAGAATTTTGGCAGGGATTTTATATTTTAATCGTTTTTTTTGGGAGGGGCATTGTATAAGAGGATTCACATTTGCTACGCGCATACATTTATATTAAGTGAATTTACTTGAAGTGTGTGTGCATCTCTAGCTTAAGGGAGTGTATGAATTGCGGCATGGAACTGAAACTGGTGAGAAACATCTCGAATCATTTAGTTTTATGGTTTACTTTTATAAGGATACTAGTTTTTGCACCATTTCCAACGTTTATTTGTTTGATTCAAAGTTTTGAGTAATTAAACGTTTTAATTGTTAACATTTCTTATAGAATTATTTATCAAGAAAAATCTGTAATAAAAATGTTGTACTCGAAACGTTAATGAGCATTCACATTATATGACCATAAATCAGAAGCTTGGTCAAAGGGTCTAAGACTCAGACCCAAGTGGTAGAATTTTTGCAGGCAGAGGGTGAAATAAATTGATACTTCGATTAAGAAGTGCCCATAAATTTACAAGAATTTGGGATATCGGGGGGGGGGGGTTGAGTTCCCCTTTCGTACATACGTGCCTACTCAGACTCTCCTTTAGATTTAAAAAATTCACTTCGATGTTAAGTTTCAGGCCCTCGTGAAATTAAGAAAATTTCGTGTAAACTTTCAAGTATATGTAGTAAGAATCCTTATATTTTTGAACCCTTAAGTTGAACCCCCCCACCCTTCACGCGCACAGGCGCAGATGAACTAGACGGTTTTCCAAATGCAATTCTCACCACGCCTACATAATATGGGATAAAATAATCGTGTGATGTCAACTTTTACAATGTCAGGTCTAAAGGGGAAAACGATTTAAAGCTTTGACAAATAAAAATTTTAAATGTTGACATTTCTTATGACAATATTTAAGACCGAGACACACTTGGCGTTTTTTACCGAGTACTTGTTTTACCGAATGTTTTTTTTTTTACCGACCATTCTTAGAGGTGTATAAGATAATATTGCGACGGACACATTGGCCGGTAAGAATACGTACGGTAAAACAAACGTCGACGGCATCAATGCAGCCGTCGATTGTCACTTGAATAAACGAGCGGCAAAATAAGCGATCGTTAATTAAGAATAAAACAATGATGGAAACAAAAATTTATTAAAAATGGTAATAACTTTTAATCTGACAGTGAAAATTTGAAAGAAAAAACTTTTCAAAATAATAATAAAAATCTGGATATTTCGGCTTCACAGACGAAAACCTTTATCAACAAAAAAAATAAAAAAACCTAAATAAGATAAAAGGGAATACCATAAAAAAATAAACAATAAGAAAAAGCAAAACTCTCTTTTATTAATTGTTTTTTTTTTGTTTATTATTTGTGTAACGTTCCATTGTTGTTCTTCTTTTTTCTTAATGTTTCGTTTGGCCTAGTTTTGTTTTTTCATTGATAAAGGCTTCCGGATGTGAAGCTGAAATACTCAGATTTTTATTGCTATTTTAGTTTCGAAAAGTTTCTTGTTTTAATTTTTCTGCCTTATTAAAATGTTATCCGTTTTTAACACATTTTCGTTTCAATTATAAATAAAAAGGCGATGTGGTCTAAGAAATTATTTACTAAAAATGTAACAAGAAAGTAATTACATAGTCGAAGCATTAACACAATCCCCCTATGTGACATTGACCCAGAGCCCTTGAATGGGCCAGAGCCAAGGGCCCATTCCAGAATGAATTTTTTGGTACGCTTTTACCAGAAAGATACTTTATCCCTAAAGGGAAAATTTCGTAAAGGGAAAACCAACGTTCTCGATGTAACGTTAGGTTTTGATAATCCTAATAGTTTACATATACTTTGCTGTTTTTGTTGTTTGGATGATTCGAACCCTCTCAGTGTCTAGGCTGATAAAACCAAGCAGTAAAAAAAGGTACCTTAATACAAGTGCTTGCGCAGCAATTTCTTTCGAGGAGCCTAAGTGGGCGTGTTCTCAAAATGGATGAAGAGAGGAAATATATGAAAAATTGCGACCCAGAGCCCCTGAATTGGGCCAGAGTCAAGGGCCCATTCCAAATTGCGGTAGTAATCTGGTATTAGGGGGAGAGGCAAGGCTAAGAGGCCTCCTGTGCGTATATTCTACATAGCTAGTTCGGAGGTAGTTTTTACACTAGCCCTTAAATTTCTCTATGAAGCCATGTGTACACAACCGGATCACCAGTCCCTAGTACCTTATTACTGAAATCAAAATGGATTTTAACATCTTGAAGCTAAACCTAACTCTTTTTTTTTATCAAGCTGTGTGGTAAAAAGTGAATTGGGTTAAACAAACAATGAATTAAGTTTAGGTTTTAGGTTTAGGACTTATTTCATCAAATAAAAAAAAATCAAGCCAATATAATTAGAAAACAGTACGCTAGGGGAAAAAAATTAATTTTTGTTAAAGTTTAGCGATTACATACATAACTCTTCTTAAATTAACCTAAGTTAATAAATCAATTCCACAAACAAATAATAAGGAAAAAAACTAAGCCAATCCCCTTCACTCACACACATCCAGAGCAATAGCCGTCATAAAATACAACTTCCAGCCTCCCCCAGCCCATCCACCCACTCCTCCCCAAGCCCTTCCGCCCACTCCTCTCCCCAGCCCTAATAGAAAAATTAAATATAGACAAATAAAATAAAGGCCTAGTGAAGTGAAAAGAGAAAGTGAATAGAAATGAACAGAAAATTAAGTGAGCAAGTTGTTTCTGGTTGTGAAGTAATTAATTACGGATTTGGAGTTTTTGTTGAACTTTATAAACTTTTAAGCTACTAGGCAGTTAGTTTTTAGCAGAACATAAAAAAAATACCTCTTGACGGCTAAGGCCCTAATAGGCACTGCATTAGAATTCAGTGAATCGGGGATCAGCAGGCAGCTCCCTGGAGATCAATAAAAGGCTCTAGAAATTAACTGCAGCCAGTTTCTTAGGTATCCAACTTGAATTAAGCACACATTTTGCCCAATTTGTCAATTGAATTAGCTAATTTATACATATGCACTTCTTATTGCTTCAACATAATTATTCTGAATTTGAGATACATGCATTGAACAATTTTCCTCCCGTATGGTTAATTGCAACAACAGAATCGACTATTCTTTCATCAATTATCGGGAATAGAATATCTTATTTTCATTTGTCAAATACATAGCTAGTTGGTAGGTTTTATTTGTATATCTTTTGGAGAAGAAGGGTTCATACCATTCAAGGGGTATTTTAAGTTTTATCTTTAGGTTTAGCCCCCAATAAACTAAGTCTCTTGGGTCAAACGACTGTTTGTAGCACCTACAGTGGTGTGCACTCATGGAATTTAAGAGAGGAGGGGAATTTATATTTCAAAAACTAGGAGACAATTTAGTTTTTTTTAACAAAAGCACAAAAAAAAACATTTTTCAAAGAGAATATCAAAAAAGCTATTTTTCAAAATCTAGGAGGGGTAAACAGTCTTGGGGGCCAATGCCTCCTCCTCAATTGACGCCACTGGGTATTTAAAAAAAAAAATGCCTAATATGGATCATAAATTGAGGACCTTTTGATTTTCTTAGCATAAAACATTCAATCGAATTAATTTCAGCAACTTTTGAACTATGGTAGCTTTGGACCTGGATGGCCACTGCCCTAAAACTTCCTCTTGAACAGCGTCGCTAATAGCATTCTTCTTGTCAATTTGTTATCTGCTGTCTGCTTCTAGAAAATAATTTTACGAGTCCTACTTATGATGGGATAAACTAATATTTTGATGTAAATCATGTTTAGGCCCAAATCTAACTGACAAAAGAACCTCAATTATTTTCAAAATAATCACAAGCGAAGCTAAGCATAACAGTGTTCACCTACGAGTGATATCCAGTCTACTTGGCAATTATGTTCAGTGGGAGGTCAATTAATCAACACTTCGACTAAATGGCAAAGCTTTTAAACTTTAGCAGTTGCTTTTTAGAAGGATAATGAGGTGAACCAAATATATCGTTTTGAAACCATTTTGATTCTAACAAGCCTTATGTTTGGACCTAAGGAGCTTGAGCGAACCTTGGAATTTTGAAAAAAAAAAAAATAGCCGAACTGATATTATAATAGGCACAAGACATTCATTTTGGGTCGAAATTGGACAAAAGAAAGTCAACAATGCATAAAATGTCACCAAAATTGCACAAATTTGAACTGAGATTGCTATCGGTGTCACCAAGATTTTTTTTTTTTGTGGATCTGACATTCCACTACTTACATCGAGAATGACAACTTTGGAGTCGAGGGCTCCATAAAAGATAGGTCACTCAGAAATGCCAAAATATTAACGAGGCCAAAGATATTTGAAGCTGAGATCTTATAAATTCGAGCAGAGATAGAATAAATTGCCACCACCAATCAAAAGAAATGTCACTGGTAATGCATAAAATGGAGCGGAGTTTGTAAGAAAAGTAGTAGAAATTTCAAGTAAAAAATCATTCACACAGGAAAAAGCTGTATGGTAATGAACCATCTAGGTCTTCATTTTTCTACACTGTTATGTATTCCTCATTCTTATTTAGACCTAAATTCTCCAACACCGGTTGGCGCATTAGGCAACAATGGTGCCTCTCGACGACGGATCCTTTGTATATCAAAGATCCTCCAGGGACAACCTCCACAGCGTATTATCTTTCTCGAGACATTGCACGGTGTTGTTTTCCCATTAAGGGTTCTGCTCGTCACTATTGTGGGGCTATCACGGCGTCAATTTAATTTAATAGTGTTCATGAGATTGCGCACTATAAAGTTTGTTCTGCTCACACAAGGATTTTGCCTTTTTGTCTTTACAGCAATTTTTCATAGCAAATAAATGAATTTATCAGACGTGGAGCAGAGAAAACCATTTTTTCCCATTAATTAAATAAGGCTTAGGTAAGAATATTTTCTGTCTATTCTTTTACCAAGCAAAATATTTAAACAAGTATATATTTTGTATATATTTAAACAAGTATATATTTAAACAATATTTAAACAAGTATATATTTGTTATATTCTTAGACACTTATTTGTGTGTGGTTCATTTGAAATCACAATTCTTCTGCTATTGGTTGAACTTTGCGGACTTTCTTGAAAAAGTTAAACAAAGTTCAATTTATTTCCGACAGCAATAAAGTCAACAAAGTTATGCGAGGAAAACGGTTTATTAACTTTGTGGACAGCTTTATTAGCTTTATTGACGCCGTGGGAGCCCCGCATAAGAGAATGAATGATATCGGACTTAATCTCAAGGGGGGCTTGTTTCAAAGCGATTTGATGAAGCTGGTGGAAGACTTGAGAGTCAAGTCATGGCTAGTTAGAGTAATACCAATGAAAATGAAAAAAAATGAACTGAAATAAATTAATTTACTTCCTCTACTTAAAATGTCCCTTTACTGATGTAAGAAAAATAAGTTTTTTTTTTAACTGAAAGTAAGAAGCGACATTAAAACTTAAAAAGAACAGAAATTATTCCGTATACGAAAGGGATTGTCCCCTCCTCAACGCCCCGCTCCTTACGCTAAATTTTGACTCTTTCTCATAACTCTAGTTTTTAAAAGCATGAAAAACTTTAGCGTAAAGAGAGAGGCGTTGAGGAGGGGACAGCACCTTTCATATGCAGAATAATTTCTGTTCGTTTCAAGTTTTAATGTCGCTCCTTACTTTCAATTAAAAAACTTGTTTTTTTTATTATTTAATTTCTAAAAGTTTTTGAATTAATGCAGGTTTTGAAGATTGCTCACCGTATATGAATAATTTAAACGATTTTTTTAAAATTAATAATAACCTTAAAATAACTTAAGTTTGATTTTTGCTCCATTTATTTAAGAATGACTCCTGAATCACAAAGGTTGTTGAATTAGAATAATAACCTCTTTTAAAAGTTAAAAAAAACTTTGGCGGAAGAGCGAGCTATTGAGGAGAGGCAACCCCCTTCATATAAGTAATATTTTCTGTTCATTTTAAGTTTTGATGTTGCTCCTTACTTCCAGTTGAAAAACTTGTTTGTTTTTTATTTCATTTCTGATCGTTTTTTAAATGATGCTGGGAAATCCGACACCCTCTTCATGGAAAAATTCCTTTACTCACTAAAAATTCCTCCATGGAAAGATCCTCTCACGTAACAATCCCCCCCCCCCGACCCCACCACAAAAAATCCCCCTGAAAATATCTGTATGCTTACCAATAACCAATACTATATGTAAACAATGGGCAGAGTTCACAACTTGCAGCCCTTCCCCCGGGGACTGTGGGGGATTAAGTCATCCTCAAAGACATAGTTATTAGATTTTTCGAATATGCTGAGCAAAATGGCTCTCTCAAAATTGTGATCGGGTGACTTTGGGAAAAATGAGCGTGGGAGGGAGCCTAGTTACCCTCCAATTTTTTGCGTAACTTAGAAAGTACACTAGAACTTTTAATCTCCGTTCTAGTCAGTCCTCTCGCAATAATCTAGGACCACTGGGTCGATACGATCACCCATGGGAAGAAAAAAACAGCAACAAATAAACAGGCATCCGTGATCATTCTTCTGACAGAAAATACTAAGTTCAACATTTTTCCACATAGGAGCTTAAATACTGTACACTAGGGTTCTCTGATGTGCTGAATCTGATGGTGTGATTTTCATTAAGATTCTATGACTTTTATGGGGTGTTCCCCTTTTTTCAAAACTAAGGCAAATAATCTCAGGCTCGTACCTTATGATGGGTAAGACTAAAATTAAAACTTATATATTTAAAACCAGCATAAAAATCCGATCCTTTGACGTGTCTATTGGTGTCAAAATTCCGTTTTTTAGAGTTTTGTTTACTATTAAGCCAAGTCGCTCCTTACTTACAGTTCGTTACCACGAACTGTTTGATTAAAAATCGTGCTGCCAAAAAACGAATAAATAAGAACGTTCTGGAATTCAAATACGTGCAAAAAAAGTGCTGACAAAAATTTAATACACTAAAATAAGGAAATTCTATGAAAATCTCTCTTTGCCCTGACTTGTTTTTGCCTAAAAGGGCACTAGGGCTATAAATTTCTGTTAGAATGATTCCTCGTAAGATATTCTAAGACCATTGATTTTATACAATGATCCTAGGGAGAAAACAAAAAGTAAGCATTACTATTTGGATCATTTCTCATCAGGATAATTTTATCGGTATTAGGGGGGGGGGGGGCCTGGTGGTGAGTCCTGGTGTCGCTGGCTATTTGATTTGGAACGGCGGTCAATGGTGAGACTGTAAGCTCAGCCAGAGTTACCCCAACTCTAAATGGGCTCCTGGAGAAATCTGGGGGAAAACACGGGAGGTGTCATATGATTTGCGCCCAACTACGCATTGCACTCCTGGTCGAAGGCATCGAATCAGCAGATCGCTAACTGTGCAACGCAGACCATTGGTTAGCATGCGAAAAAAAGAAATTAGGGGATATTACCCCTCGTTTCTACTCTAATCTACCCTCGTTTCTACCCTCGTTTCTAATTTCTTACTCCAGTTATTGTTCATGGGTTGAAGGAAATACTCATAGACGGAAGAAATATACCCTTTAGCTGTTTAGAAATATACAGTCCTTTAAATGTACGGTCCTCAAAGTCATCGAACTATACAAATTGAAGATACTTGTACGAACGGTCCTTTTATAGGACCGTTTTCTTTTATTTGTTAGTGACAAAATAAATTAAAGACCGAAATGTTTATTTTTCAAAGCTCGAAGGTAGCTTAATTGCAAAAGATAAATCCATTTTGCCCCCTCTAAATCTTATCGGTCAATAACTTGCATTTAATTACTAGTTTCGGACATTCTAAAAAAGTTTTTAAATAATGGTTGAAGAGATAGCTGCAACCTAGTCTAAAAATGAACCCCAGGCCAGAATAACCGTAAGTTTAAAAATGCGTTAAAAAAAATAACTGCCTAGCGAGGAAGAATTTCCGTTTGAAGCCGATTCGAGAATGGTAATTATTACTTTGGTATATTTTAAGAATAAAAGTTTATTGTGAAAACAATCTATGGGAATTTGGAAAAAGCCTGTTACCTCTCAAAGGTGAGATCAGATCGAATGAAAAGTGTACCAATAGAATAATCATGATCGAAACATTATATAAGATAATTAGAGCCCACAACCTTGAAAAACAAGAGAAATAACTGTTTTGGATTGGAAGTTTTGATATCTCCTTTTTTTTTCTTTGTCGATAGTTTCACACAGGAGCATCATAGAGAGCTTATTAAACGCTCATTTTTAATTTATTGTTTGTATCTACGCGCTTTTTACCGAATTAACTTGATAAAGCGATCAGATATATCCATATGACACCAACATGGCGCTTTTTGGTACCATTTCATGAAAAGCTGAGAAGCATGAAAAAGGCACCATCACAGTCTCCATTTGAAAAGTTTAAATATGGTGTCTATAATCCCCCTCTTGTATACTTCGCCTCGCAGTCCCTTTAGAAAATCATATTTACGGGATTTTAGTTCCATTGTCTTGACAACACCATCATAAAGAGCCATATGGCAGCAAAAATGGCACTATTTGATGCCATTTCTGGGGTTGAAGGGCTAGAAAGCATAAGAAGAATATCATAATAATCTTCATGGCTCAAAACCCTTAACTGGAGATTTTCAGCTAGTCCTCTTGTATACTCCCCCTCTCAGCCCCCTCTCAGCCCCTCTAGGTGAAATACTCGAAAGCACATTCAATAAAGTGCCTAATAAAGAGCACAAAAAATAATCAAAACTATATTTTGGAATAACAACTATTATTTATTTTTATTCAAACATTAAAATGTAGTTACGAAAACAGCTTTTCTGAAATTTTGAAAAAGATTTTGAAATTGTGGTGTATCTCTTTTTTAATTCTTTTTATTTCTTGGGCACTTTGAGGACAGGAAGACATTGTAAAAAGGAGTGTAGAAGCTTACGTGAAAGCTAACATTTACTTTCTCATGTTTAGTAAAAAATAATCTCGACAGCCCCATCATAAGGTGACTAGTGGCACCAAAAAATGTGACTTTTCATGTCATGTACCAACTAGTGTTACTAACTAGTGATATTTCAACTAACTAGTAACTAACTAGTGATATTTCCTTTATAGAATTATGAAAAACCTAGTCCAGGACTTTTAGGGTTTGACCCGGACAAAATTGCAATATAAACTAAAATGGTACCAAAATGATCAGAAAAAAAGTCTGTACAACATACTAAAAGTCCCCATAAATCCGAGTGGGGTGAGTACCCGAAAAACAGGGGAAAAAGGGGGAAATGCGGGGGACATTGGGAAAAATGCCGAACATGCCCAGAAAATAGTTCAAAGTGAGTTTTCTGGGGCTTTCCCATACGCTGATCACGAAACTGAAATCTAAAATTCAGTATAGAATAAAAGTACTACGGAAAACGGGGGGAACAGGAGAAGAGGGGAAAAAAATTTAAAAATACAGGGTAGGGGTAGAAAGCACTTTGAAATATGTTTTCTGGGGTCTTTCTATCTGCTGATCCCGAAACTGACATCTAAAATGAAATAAAGAACATGAGCCCCACCATAACGGAGGAAAAGGGGGAAAGAGGGGAAGAAAAGGGACAATTGAAGTTAGGGGTAGAAATCAGTTTGAAATGTGTTTTCTGGGGTTTTCCTATCTGCTGATCACGAAACTGACACCTAAAATGAAGGAAAGAAAACGAGAACCATGAAAACCAAACAAAAATGGAGGAAATAACGGAAAAGGGGAAGGGAATCCTGACTCTTGAGCCAGCTGCTAATGGCTAATAAGTAGGCCTATGGACAAAATAACTCGCTTAAGTATCAAACTTTTACTTTCTTGAATCACAGACATTTCTTACAACCATTTGAATTACTAAACACAAAGAAAACAACCGCTTGGCACTGATTACAGTACAAAACTTCAGATATTATAGCTAAAATTTGCACTTTCGAAGGCAATGTCGTTGAATAAAAAACTAAAAAAGAACTTCAGTAACTATAGGTAAAATCTGCACTTTTTAAGGCAGTAGAGTTGACTTGAAAAACACAGCATTGATGTCACTAGTCGAGCTCCTTGTCTTCGACAATCTCGTTGTCCCTATTCAAACAGTTGATACCCTGACATTCTCCGCACGCAAACGTACACTCTAATCTATTTTTCTTGCAGCTGCATCGCGAGTTCTCACAGCCTGTCTTACAGTTGCATCTCACGACACTCAAAAGAGTCTGAGGTGCAGGCAACAAATCGGTCATCACAGGTGAGTATTTATGGTCTCTGAGGACCCAACCCCAGTCAGCCGGGTCGAGGTCAGCTGGTTCCCCTTTCCAACGGGATACCTGGAGGCGCACTCGCTGGGAGTGGAATGAAGCTGCAGCTTCGGTTGGCGGAAGCCTTTCAAGCTTAACAAACGCCGTAGTATTTGACGAAGAAGCTTTTTCCAAGAAAATTCGATGTTGCAGCTTAGTGAGATCTTCGTTTGGTCGTGCTTTATACAAGCTGAGGAGAAGATATTCACCCGCTTTCACAATTTCATCTTTAGACGATGATTCATCCAGAAACACTTTGCATTTTTTCTGAACACTTCGCTCTTCTTCAAAAGAGGTAGCACAGCTTGCTTTCCAAGTCCGAAAACTCGTGAGGTCGTGTCACATCCCAAGAGTGCGTGCCCTACCAGAAGTAGCCTGGATACTTCCCCCTTTTTTTTTTAACTTCGTTGAGGCACCAGAACCGTGTTATCGCTTCTTTTGCGTTCGTTGACGATTCGAAGTAAAGTGTTTTTGTAATAGGCGGGAGGTGATACAAGAGTAGAATCAGAAGGTCAGTGTCGTTGCCAAGAACTATTGTTTCAGAGTTTTCTGATTTCGTTACGGCAGTCTTCACGATTAGATAGTCAGCATCGTCCTTCGCATGGGCGACTTCAAATCCTTTGGCTCTGAGTTTTCCCCGATGTAGCTTATAATTCACTGTTTGTTCTGAGAATTGCTCAAAAACTCTTCCTTCTTTTTCTGGAGCTTCATCCCTAAACTGAAATCGATCACTTGATGCTGGCTTCCCTTACACCGTCGGTTGTGGGTAGCATCTTTTGTGGTTGGACCAGCGCTGTATCCATCGAAGACAACAGTAGGGGAGGTACAGCGTCGAGTAACGAAACTAACATATCTGTCACAGATTGAATCATAAGTATCACCAATCTTCCAAGGTACTTGCTGAAGCAGCCAACCTCCGTCAACTACAGTGACACGATCTGACACTGGCAGGTGGTGAATCGAGTCCGTTTTCGCTTCTTTCGATATTGCTTTCGCTAGTGCAGGTTTGTCTGGCTGACGCATTATGCCAGAATTCTCAAACAAAGCGGGCGGATAACTGCACAGTTCGTAACGTAGATTTTGTGCCATGTCATTTTCAGATGTATGGGCAGCAGTCGAAAGACGTTGAAAAAGCAGTGCAGGGTCGATATGCAAAATCTCGCCATCTATCCTTATGTTCCCATCGGATGTCAGTGTAACGACTTTGTCTTTCTTCCTGAATGAAAAACTTTCGACGAATTGGCCATCCATGCGCTGGAGGATCAGCTCACCTACAGCTTTAGCATCCTCTGCATTGACGCCTTTTTGGGCAATCAGCCCGGAACCTATACTTCTAAGCTTTGCGGAACTAGTGAAAGGACAGTTCTCTAGAAGGAATTCAAGAAACGTCAGTAGATCCTTAGTATCTCTCTTTATTCGTGCTGCGGTTGCAGTAACATGCTTTTCACTAGAACTGTACTCCAGGCCCATCAATTTCTATATTAGATCATTCCCCGAAGCGAGTACTTGCATAGACATTGTCTATATGTTTCGATGAAACTCAGTTATCCCTTTTCTTCTTGTCAGCCCTCCATCTGTTTTTAGGCTCTTCATCAGCACTTTCTTGATGACGAGGTCTGGAGCCAATCCAGCCAAATAACGATCACTTCGTCGGGCAATAAACTTGCCGCTTGCAAACTGTCCGAAGAGCTGTGGATTCAATGTTTCAAGTTCCTGCATCATCTGAAGAAAAAGACGAACTGACTTGGCATAAAGATTATGCCCCGCAGCTGCGAGGTATGGGAGCATTTGAGAAAGAGAGGATAAGTTGAGATCCCAGTCTCCAATCCTTTCTGCTTTCAAAAACTTCCGAAAGATCGAAACCATTTCGGAATACTGCATGAATAGTTTCGCAGTTCTGCTGGATTTCAGAGACGATTTTAAGGCTTCGAGGCGTAGCGAAACCACCTGAAGGGCTTCGTGATTAGCCGCTTCTTCCACAGAAATCTTTCCATCCACTAAATCGTCATACACGCTGGAGACTTGTACAAAATCTTCGTGGTCGGAAGGTCTCTCGCCATACAGAATCGAGTATCCCATGCACAAAAGTGAAATATTCAGTGATGCGTCGACTAGCTTTTCAGCTCCTACTCCTCTAGCAACCGCTGTGCCGTTCAAAATATGTTCCAGTATATTCTCTCCGTAAACAAGTTCTAACATCTCTTTCAGGCCCGACCCTTCCATTATATAGCCTACGTCCCATAAGAAGCTCATTCATGCATGGAACCCTCCAAGCATTGTTACAATTTTCTTCAGGGGACTTGCTGGAGGCTCGTCATGAACAATCTTTGTTGCTTTCCAGAAGAGGGGCTGGTCAAACGTGACAACGGGAGTTACACCCCTCCCTCCCTCCCCCCAATTTCCCCATTTTATGTTAATCAATTTTTTTATATCATTTTAGTTCTCAATTTCGTAATCACCAGATAGGAATACCCCAGAAAATATCTTTCAAACCGCTTTCTACCCCTACCCTGTATTCTTCTCTTTTCTCCCCTCTTTCCCCTGTTCCCCCATTTTCCGTAGTACTCTTTTTCTATACTGAATTTTAGATGTCAATTTCGTAATCAGCGTCTGTGAAAACCTCAGAAAACTCACTTTAAACTATTTTCTGGGCATGTTCGGCATTTTTCCCATTTTCCCCCACATTTCCCCCTTTTCCCCTGTTTTTCGGGTACTCGCCCCACTCGGATTTCTTGGGACTTTTAGTATGTTGTACATAATTTTTTTTCTGATCATTTTGGTACCATTTTTGTTTATATTGCAATTTTGTCCGGGTTCGACACTTTTTTGAGCTAAAAGTCCTGGACTATAGTGCCTTACTGAAAACTGAGTTTCTTTGAGTTTTCTAGGGAATCAAAATCGTTTATTAAAATGTTGTGATTTCATTCCTGGTGAGAGGCTATTAAGAGCCTTATAAATCATTCTTTTATTTTCAGAATTAATTCTTTTACTTTAATCAAATAATTAATTCTTAAATACTCAAGGACTTTCCTGCCTCTCTTTTGTTGTGTCGGTTTTGTGTTTTCAGTAGAGCGCTTGCTTTTTGAAAGTTCTACTACTATAGATAAATATTACGAGTTCACTATACACGAACCAGTTATGCAGAAGTTACTGCGAATGTCCGAAATCTGGTTAATGTCGACATTAACCGGTGAATGTCCGAAATTCCTTTTTCTCTGCTTAGATTCAATTAGCTTTGCGAATCAGCTTTTTCAGTCTTATGTAAACTTTCATGGTAAAAGTTAAAGTTAGGTTAAATTAGGTTATCAATCTCAGAAATGGGTTAGAAACCTAACCTGTCGCCATCAAACCTTCCATAAAACTGAAAAAGTTGACTGGCAACGCTGACTAAATCCAAGGAGAAAAAAAAAGGTATCTCGGGTAATCACCGGTAAATGTCGGCATTCACAAATTTTGGACATTCTCGGTAACACAGATATATATTACCTAAACTGCGAAGCAATAATTTGCTTGTTATTAAATTCAAATTCGCTCTTTACTTCCAATCAAAGAAAACTGTTATGTTTAAATTAATAACAAAGACCATTCCAAATTCAAACACAACACCAAAGAATATTTTCTTCAATTGGTTTTCTGGTAATAAATCACTGCTTATTAATTACTTAAAACGGGCGTTTCTTTTATGTAAAACTGCATCTGATACTCATACTATATATAAAAGCTTATTTATTTGATTCATACCTTGTATAAGGTATCTTTGGTACGGAGCACTGGTACTCCCAGGGGTACATGAGGAGTTTGGTGGGTTATCCGTTGAAGCGAAGTTTTGTGGTGATATCCACGTGCACCGTGCACACGACAAAATGTATTTTAAACATTTCCTAATTTGAAATGATAACATTTAAAAATCAAAATTGCTGAGAAATTATTTAGTTTATTATTTAGTTATATATTTAACAGTCAGTTTACGTTCAATAGATTTTTCAGCAATCTTGGTTCTATCAGTTATATGCAGCTATATATTCAATATATTCAGTTTTACATTCAACAGTCCGTGTTCATCGGTTCTTTTCAGTTTCTTTTCAGGTTCTTTTCTTAATTTTATCTGGATTCTCTTCCTTTTTTGTTGTTGCTGTTGTTGGCGTCTCGACAAATAAAAACCACTATGTTCGAAATACATATCGTTTCAATGAAATACAAATACCATTAGAGGGTTTGGGAGGTAGGGAAGGGAAGAGGTGGCACCACTTTGAATAGCACACTTTCTTAAGCCTTGGGATATATATTTTTGTGTTATGCCGATATTGATGTTATCATAGGCAGCGCAATACCGCTGCCTAAGTAAAGAACGACGTAGGCACAATATGCTATTTAATTTTTTTTTTTTTTGGTCTTAGACCAGGGCACTTGGTATCGAAGGAATTGTCGTAGAAACTTCAAAAAATGCTCGCTCGATTGGAAATTGGAGTGGCTAGTGCCCTTTTTAATAGTCGAAAATGATCGGAAGGCAACTAACACACTTTCCACGCTCTCCATTTCCCCAAACACATCCAATCAAAAATTTGAGATAGCCATTTTGTTCAACGCAGTTGAAAGTTTTGGAAATTATATCGTTGAGCAGGACATTCCCCCAACAGTCTTCAGGGTATGTGTTATAAGTTATGCCCTGGGGGGCATATAACGTTTTTATAGAAAGCTTTGTCGTAGAAACTTCAAAAAGGGCTCATTAGATTGAACTTTCAAAGGGCTGGTGCCCTTTTTATTAGTCGAAAGTGATTGGAGGGCAACTAACCCCCCTCACACGCCCCCTTTTCCTCCAAACACATCCAATCAAAATTTTAAGATAGCCATTTTGTTAAACGTAGTTGAAAGTTCTGGAAATTAGGTCTTTGAGGATAACGACCCCCCTACAGCCCTCAGGGCAAGGGTTTTAAGTTATGCCCAGGGGGCATATAAGGTTTTTTATAGAAAGCGTTGTCGTACAAACTTCAAAAAAGGGCTCATTGAATTGGAAACTGAAATTCTTAGTGCCCCTTTTAATTGTCGAAAGTGATTGGAAGGCAACCAACACCCCTTCCACGCCAACCATTTCCCCAAACACATCCAATCAAAATTTTGAGATAGCCGTTTGGTTCAACGCAGTTGGAAGTTCTGGAAATTATATCTTTGAGCAGGACATTCCCCAACAGTCTTCAGGGCAAGTGTTACACGTTATGCCATGGGGGGGCATATAAGTATTTTTTTGAAAACTTTGTCATAGAAACTTGAAAAAGGGCTCATTCGATTGGAAATTCTAATCGAATTCTTCAAAAATGAATAATTCGATTTGAAATTGAAACGGTTAGTACCCTTTTTTAATAGTCGAAAGTGATTGGAGGGCAACGACCCCCCTCTCATTTTCACCATTTCCCCAAATCCAATCATCCAATCTTTGAGGATGACGACCCCCTCACAGCCCTCAGGGCAAGGGTTATAAGTTATGCTCTGGGGCATATAAGGTTTTTATAGAAAGTGTTTTCGTAGAAACTTCAAAAAGGGCTCATTCGATTGGAGATTGAAGGGCTGGCGCTCTTTTTAATAGTCGGAAGTGATTTGAGGGCAACTAGCCCCCCTCTCACGCCCACCATTTCCCCAAAAACATACAATCAAAACTTTGAGATAGCAATTTTGTTCAACGTAGCAGAAAGTTCTGGAAATTAGGTCTTCGAGGATGCCAACCCCCCCCCCCCCCATCCCTCAGGGCAAGGGTTGTAAGCTGTGTCCTGGGGCATATAAGGCTTTTATTGAAAGTGTTGTCGTAGAAACTTCAAAAGGGCTCCTCGATTGGAAATTGAAAGGGCTAGTGCCCTTTTTAATAGTCGGAAGTGATTGGAGGGCAACTAAACCCCCTCCCATGCCCACCTTGTACACACAAGGCCAGAACATAATTTGCTCTTTACTGAAAAATATACAAATGAATGTGCATTGTCAGTTTAATATACATATACTGATATTTAGTAATCAAAATGTTAATATTATTTGATTTATTAAAGTTATAAAAGCAAAAACATTTACTTTTTTTTCAGTAAAGTGTAAATTATGTTCTGGTCTTGGGAAGGCATAGGGATTTTGAGGCCTACTCATATTAATTTCTGCTCGTTTTGAGCTTGACTCGGAAAAAATATAAATCTTTTTACTTTTATAACTTTAATAAATTAAATAATATTAATATTTTGCTTACTAAATATCAGCATATGTATATTAAACTGACAATGCACATTCATTTGTATATTTTTCAGTAAAAGGCAAATCATGATCTGGCCTTGGGACGACATAGGGGTTTTGAGCCCAACTCATGTTAATTTCTGCTCGTTTTGAGTTTGACTCGGTTATTTATTGTAAGTTCTGATCGTTTTGGGTTTCATTTATTTATCGATAATGATTTGTGTTAGTTTCATGCTTGGTAGATTATTTTATTTTATTTTTGCTCATTTTTGGTTTAATGGAGTTTTTTACTTTTCTTTGAAAAACTTATTTTGTGGAAAAGTTTTTTTAATTAATGATAAGCAAAAGCACACTGCTCGAAACACAAATTGTTTTCAGTGATGAGCAAATGACATTCTGACAACAAGTCTTCTTTATTCTTAACATTTTCACCCACGCAGGATGCCAGTTTGGGAGGGGGTGAGGCCGTTGTTCCCTACATTTCCCGTTCCCCTGGATTTAGAGAAACTTTGTTTTGTTATCTTTACTAGAAACTAACTTTTTTATTTTCTTTAAAAGATATATTTTCTTTAATTCCCCCCTAGATTTTCAAAAAAATGTTACCCTACCCCCTCTGTTCAAGAGGTTGGTGTAACTGTTGTTTGTGATTGTTTGGCGAATTCCCATTTTGAACCTCCAGGACTGCTTTAACTCTCAGTCCTCGACCAGTGGGTTGATCTCGGCCTGGGGATGCCAGTCCCAGGGTTTGATCCGAGCTACCATAGGGCCGATACAAGGAGTTTTGCAGTCAAGATGTATCGTTAATCAATAAATGAACAAAAACTTCAATGATTCTCAGCTTTTTAAGCCTCATATCTTAAGTCAATTGAAACAGTATCAAGCAATAGAAAAGATACAATTTCAACTAATTCAACAGTTGAACTATTTTAGAAAAAGAGAAAATATCTATAGTTATATAGATAACTATATATATAACTATAACTATATAACTATAACTATATTATATAGATAACTAGTTATATATATAGATAAATATAGAAAATATCTAGTGGGGAAATTACTGGTATGATTAGTCAACTCAATCCTGTCTATTTGTTCTCTAGAAACTGGAGCCTAAGGGTTATTGGACTGTCAAAATTATTATTTGAATACTAATAAACCCAAGTTTTCTCTTTTTTATTGTCAAGTTACTATAATAGAAATAGTGTAAATCATCAATCTAGCCATATGTTAATCATAATCTAGCCATATTTGGTAACTTGTTGGATTCTTAAAGCAAAAGTTGTAAAGCTATTAGGTTTTATTTTTTTATAATATTCATCAGTACTCAAGGAACAGCATACTGTAAGCCATTGGTGTACACAATTTTGTGCCTCCAACTATGCTCTCTCGCCTGCCTTCTATTTGGGGTGTTAATCAAAACGGGGCAGAGGGCAATTACAACCTAGATTTTTTGTCCCTAGCTTTAAAAAATATTATTTTCTTGAGAAAAAAAAGAAAAAAACAACAACAAAATTACCACCCTAAATTTTGAAAAACACATTTTTGTATCTTCATTGAAAAAACAAAAACCATTGAATTGTTTGATACATTTTCTTGAATTGGTACTTCTGCCTCCGATATTTCTGATCCCACTGAATGTGCTCCGATATCACATCTCATTTGACGTCTGGGCTTTGCTTGTGTACTCCCATGTAAACAGATCGTCCTAGTGAGTAGCCCTCTGTCATTACTAGCACATAAATTTTGGTGTGTAGGTGAATAAATAGCAATAATAATGTCCATATCTGTCCAGTATTATGCGTAAGCAATAAAAAGAATAGAATTCTTGTCTATATTCAAGTTTTACCGGTTTATTTGTGTATACGTGCAAATCAAATGATTTGTAATCGGTTTTACGACCTGCTTACTAGAACCCATATTGCATATGATCATAAAAGTTTTTTTTTTAGCTGCGGTTACAACTTGCAATGGTATTGCATACTGCCGGACAACTCTTGATGAGATCGCTGGTCGTAGGGACAATCCGAAAGAAAAAAAAAAATGTCGTCAAGACGAATTGTCATAAGGAAAGCTCGTTGCGCTAGATTAGTAGAGGAGGTACTAAGCGGAAGGAAAACTGTAGGAACTTTGTAATTTGTAGAGTTATAGTTGAGGGAAAATGACTATGATGGTGGTAAGGATACTGACATTGACTTGGAAAATGTATAAGACGTTGCATGTATGATGTTGGGTGTGCGAATGGCTCAAAATTTTCAAGGATCGTTCTCGTAGTCAGAAGAATGAAATATTCTGTTGTGGGAGTGTGGGGAGGGTTCAGGGAGCCAGGATATGGGCCAAAAAACTTTTTATCCCCAATCAGTTTGAAACTTACAGCCAAAAGTCATCTGGCCAAGAGGATCCCAACCAACTAAAAAAATTGTGGTACTTGTCTAGACTCCAGAAACCACGCGAGAGGTGAAGTTTTATTAATGCTAATGAAATAAAACAAAATAGGATGAAAATATAATAGTTCAGAAACAAATTTGGACTAAATTTGCACATTATGGGCTGGGGGTAAAGAATATATTAAATACGTAACCTAACCTGAGTACCTTTTTTTGCCTCTTCAACCCCAAAAAACTAAAGTTTAAGTCTTTGTCACGGAGTGAGCAACACCTCACATGCAGAGAAAAACTGTTTTCAATTAAGCATCTCGGTCTTTCTTGATGCAGTCTTTCTTGCATGGTTTGTGGATTCTAGAGAAGTACCAAAATTGTTTCAGGGCACAAACCCCGCCCCATACAAGGGCCCAGAAAAGTGAAAACTTAATTTTGATCACCTCAAAACTTGTATCTTTAAATCCTTAGACAAACGGGATCCTACTACAGAAGGGAAATAAGACAGATAGTATTAATTTTCCCCAAAATAGAAGCCTGAAAAAAAAAGGATAGCAAAGAGCCACAAACTATTTTACCGGCCACCTCGGATGAAGGGGATGTTTGTAAAAACTTGGAACAGGGCAGTTTAAATTTGGAGTTGAGAGTTTTAGTGCCCATTTTAGGTCCAACAGTAATTAGAGGGCAACCAGTTACCTTCCTATGCTCTTTTTCTGGTTCCTCTGCGACCCATTGACAGTGAATACAAAATATGAGGCATTCATTATCAAACAGTTCGTGGTAACGAACTGTAAGCAAGGAGCGACCCGGCTCAATAGTAACCGAAACTCTAAAAAACGAAATTTTGATACCGATAAATGCACCAGAAGAATCAAATTTTTATGCTGATTTTAAATATGTAAGTTTCATCGAGTTTAGTTTTACCCATTAAAATATATGCGAAAATTTGACTTATTTTCGGAAACATCCCCTAAAAGTCATAGAACTTTAATGAAAATCACACCATCGGATTCAGCGTATAAGAGAACCCTACTGTAGAAGTTTCAAGCTCCTATCTACAAAAATATGGAATTGTGTATTTTTTGTCAGAAGAAAGATCACGGATGCGTGTTTATTATTATTTTTTTTTATTTCCCTGGGAGTGATCGTGTCGATCCAAAAGTACTAGAATATCGTAAAAGGGCTCATTTGAACAGAAATTAAAAGTTCTAGTGCCCTTTTTAAGCCACCAAAAAAATTGGAGGGCAACTCCAATTTTTTTGGCCCCCTCTCACGCTCATTTTTTCCCGAAGTCACCCAATTAAAATTTTGAGACAGCCATTTTGTTCAGCATAGTCGAAAATCTAATAAATATGTCTTTTAGGATGACTTAATCCCCCACAGTTCCCAGGGAAGGGCTGCAAGTTATGAACTTTGCCCATTGTTTACATATTGTATTGGTTATTGGGAAGTATTCAGATATTTTCAGGAAGGATTTTTTTATGGTGGGGGGATGGAGGAGGGGGTTACTCGGGAGAATATTTCCGTGGAGGATGTTTCCTTGGGGTAAGGGACATTTCTATGAAGGGGGTGCCGGATTTCCCAGCATTATTTAAAAAACGATCAGAAATTAAATTTAAAAAAAAACAGTTTTTTTCAACTGAAAGTAAGAATCAACATTATAACTTAAAACGAATAGAAATTCTTACGTATATGAGGGGGTTCGCCCCCGAGTCAATACCTCGCTCTTTACGCTATATTTTTTTTAGTGCTTTCAAAAGAGCTATCTATTCTAATTAAACGGCCTTTACGATTCAAGGGTTTGTGATTTAAACAAAATTTTAACTTTTAACGTAAAGAGCGTGGTATTGACTAAGGGGAGAACCCCCTCATATACGTAATAACATATACATAATAGAAAAACAATAAAAAAAAGCGATACGGCTCAATAGTAATCGAAACTTTTAAAAACGGAATTTTGATGTCAATAAATGTATCAAAAGAATGGGCTTATAATGCTGATTCTAAATATATAAATTTTGCTAAGTCTAGTATTACTCATCAAAGGCTACGAGCCGGAGAAAATTTACCTGATTTTTGAAAGAGGGGGGAAACATCCTCTACAAGTGAAAGAATTTTAATGAAAACCACACCGTCAGATTTAGCGTATCAGAAAACCCAATTACATAGGTTTCAAGCTCATATCTGCAAAAATCTGCAACTTTGTATTTTTTGCCAGAAGAAAGATCAGTGATGATTTTTTTTCCAGGGGTAATCGTACCGACCCAGTGGTCCTAGAACATCAAGAGAGAGCTCATTCGAACGGCAATTAAAAGTTATAGTGCCCTTTTCAGTGACCAAAAATGCTCGAGGTCCACTTGGCCCCCTCCCACGCCCCTTTTTTCCCAATTTCGTCTGATCAAAATTTTGAGACAGCCATTCTGTTCAGCATAGTTGAAAAACCCAAAAAATATATCTTTGAACGTAACAAATTCCCCTTAGAGCCCTTATGGAATGGTCTTAAAGTTTTAAATTTCCAAATTGTATACGTATAGTATTTGTTATTGGGAACTATGCATGTTTTTTTTTTTGGGGGGGGGGGGAAGGGGTGAAATTTCTACCGTTTTTTTTTCCACAAGGAAGATTTTTTATGGGGAGGTAAGTTTCCAGGGAGGAAAATTTTCAAGGGAAATTTTACACTGGGGGAATTTGCCAGAATTCCAATACGAAATTCTTTTTGTGTCTTGCTTTCATTTTGCCGACTTACTTTTCCGCGTGGGTGGGTGGGTCGGGGGTTACGTGGGAAGATCTTTCCATGAAGGAAGTTTTCATGGGGGAAGGAATATTGCTATGAAGGGGGCGTCAGATTTCCCAGCATTTCCCAGTTACTCTTTCTCACAACTATGCTTTATAAAACAATGAAAAAAAACTTTAGCGTAAAGAGTGGGGCGTTGAGGAGGGGACAGTCCGTTTCATATACGGAATAATCTCTGTTCGTTTTAAATTTTAATGTTACTCCTTACTTTCAATTAAAAAAACTTGTTTTTTTTTATTATTTAAAGTCCAGAAAAGCCAAAAAGTCTAGTAAGTACATCTCTTGGCTGACAACATACCCACAGCCCCAGGGGCAATGACCCTTAATTGTGTGAATTACCGATTTTTCATAGATAGGTTTTAGTAGAAAACGCTGCCGTGTTTGGTTTTTCTTGTCCAATCAGCTAGGAGAACCGTTCGCTAGGTCAAGATTCCTAGGGCGTACTGTAGAAATGACACCCGCTCCTTGTAAATTAAAGACGCTACATAAACCTGCGTTTTCGAATTATCTGCAACGTTTCGGTAATTGCTTGGAGGCACGGGTTGAAACGGACTGGTCAGGGTGTTCAGGTGGATCTCAAACTTTGAACTGGTGGAGGGGAAGGGAGGTAACCATAAGACATTATGTGTATCCAGGTTATCGAAACAACATATCTGAAATATCCCGGGAGTGCCTTTAGGGAGGAAGTTGGAACTTCCAGGTATTTTTGGGGAAAGAAAGAGAGGAGGCTGGGGGAGGACCTCATAGTTTGTGTTAGAGGAAGATAGAAGAGGCTAAGCAGTTTTGTCTCTGATCCATCAAAAATTCAAGTACTATGACCCCATATTGGACTTATTCTTTTTGCACGGTTGTATAGTAACATAAATCAAAAGACCCTAGTTAATGCCAGACTATCAAAACAGCGTATCTGCAATGGCTTGGGAGCGGCTTGGGATATCAAGTTAAAGCTTTCAGAGGGGGGGGGGTGGAGGAAAAACATACATGCGGACGTTTACCTTGGAATTGGTGGAAGATAATAAAACTAACCCAAAAGACTCTATCTGCACCCAAGTCATCAAAACACAATGTCTGCAATATCTCGTAAATAGCTTGGGGGATGGATTTGAAACTTTGAGGTACTGTAAGAGAAGGAAGGTGGAAGGGACAGGGAGACTTTAAATCTTATGTCAGGGGCAGTGACTAGAAATATTATTAATACGATCCAACTAATCGTTTTTGCATTATCGTCCCTGATGGGAATTAGCAGTTATTCACGTCCAAGTAGCAAGGTAAATCGAAAGAGACTATTTGATGCGAGGTTATAAGAGCAACGCATCGGTAATATCTCTGGAATGGTCTTGGGTATCCAGCTTAAACTTTCAAAGAGTTTCAGCGGCCTAAGTTACAGTTAAGTTTTGACTTACATAAGGGAGTTGAAGAGGAGGCGGGTGGGTAAAAACGCTTTTAATCTCCGATCCACCTAAATCTTTGAAATCTACCACCTATACTCACCTTAAATTTGATTTCCCTATCCACAGGTGGGTAACTACAATACACATCGAGCATTAGATATGTCTTATGTGTCGGGAACGTATTCCGTGGCAGCATAATTTAAATAAAACCAGTACGCCTGTTTGAGAATACATTCTTCCCTAAATAATCATTAAAAGTGTTTATTATGAATAAATACTTTAAGCACCAAAATCACAAAGGATGAAATCTATTGTTCGAATTGGTGAAGCGGAAATTCAATAAACTTTATATGTATTAAAAAGTTTTGAAAAAATCAAGAACTCAAATTTTTAATGGAAATAATTTCCCTATGGAGTTCTGCAGTTTTTGGTGTAAAGCCGGACACTGAATTTAAAGTAAGAAACGTGAATGAAAAATTAGCGAAAAATAAACGAAAACATAAGGCACCAAACACAAAACCAAACCAAACACCAAACACGTGCCCTAGCCACCTCTACCTTTCTTTCATTACAGCCCTAGAAAGCAGTATTAGCCATATTTTTTGTACAGCCTACTGTTTGAAATACGGTCAGTCAGTTGGGTACCCAGAACAATCCGTAGGCAATTTCTCTGGAAAACATCTAGCAAATCTTCATCCGCTTTTTGGAGCGCCCATACTTCAGAGCCATATTTGACCGCTGTCATCACTGTAGCTTCTAATATTCTGATCTTGAATTGTAGACTTATCTTCTTATTCTTCAAAGCTTTTTTTAACTGTGAAAAATCACCCTGAGCCTTGACTATTCTTTTTTTAACATCATCACTGCTCCCACCCTCTTTACTAATAATACTGCCAAGGTAGTGAAGCTGCCCACCTGATCAATTTTTTCCAACGTCATCTTTTGGTATACATTTAGAATTGTGGCACCTGATAAGGAGACATATTAAGAAAACAATTCTTACTTTAAAATATGTATAATGATCCTAGTTAACGTATTATCGAAGGGGAGAACCTTTATCATCAAGTCTTTCCTCTAAAAATCCTTCTTTTTCCAGCTTAAAGGAAAAAGTTTCCAAAAACCACCACGCTGAGATATAGTACTACCTCTATTCAATACTATTACTATTACTAGTAATTAAAATTTTGGTAGAGTTAGAGGTAGTACTGTATCTCAGCGTGGTGGTTCTTATTTCTAATCTCGGAGCCACCATATTTAAGAAACTCATTTACCACACTATCAGCACCTGGAGCCGTATTATTTTTTAATCCTTTCAGTACCATCGCTAATTCTTCCTCACAAAACAAATCTTCCATCACATCCAAGGTATCACAAACTTTTTCATTTTCCTCTATATATTTTCCTGCAACTCTATCTCGGTTTAATAAATTCTCAAAATGTTCTGCCCATCTCTCTTTAACTCTTTCCTTATCATTAATTGTGACCCCGTTCCTATCTTTAACTGGGACAAGTCCGGATTGACTAATTCCTCTCAACTTATTGACATGCCAGTAGAATATTTTACTATCATGCCGTCTAGCTGTATCTTCCAGATCATTGGCAATTGTATCCATGGCCTCCACTTCACACCTCCTTAGTTCATAATTTAATGCTTACTCCACTTTCTTTACATTCCTTTTGTTTCCATATGATCTATCACTCAGATAATTCTTGTACAAGTCACTTCTCCTTTCTATGAAACATAAAGCTTTTTCACTAATATTCTTAGCTGCCGTCTTAGCTTTCTTCCCTAAGACACCTTCAGCAACTTCACAAATTATTTTTCTAAAAGTATTCCAACCATCTTCCACATTGTCAAAGTTTAAACACTCAAGTTTAGTATTAAACTGTTAAGGGAAAATTTCCCTCAAATCCTGGAGTTTACCAACATCATAACCTCCTAGGAGGTAGTTACCCTTCCGAAATTTCAGCTATAAATTAACCCTAGATACTACTAGATGGTGATCTTTACTTTAAACATCAATAACAGCACTCCTATATACCCTAGTATCTTGTATTGATCCTGGCAGTCTTCGGTTTACTATAACATAATTAATAAGGTTTGCTGTCTTACCATCACGTAAATACCGTGTTAGCTTATGAGCCATTTTATGGCCAAACACCGTATTGGTTATAACTAGTCTTTTCCTACACCAAATTTACCTATGCTAGGATACCAACTATCCCTATTTTTACCGACCTGGGTGTTAAAATCTCCTAGTAAAAACATCATATTTCTACCTGGGACCCTGTCTATTTACTTACGTAACTATGTTTACATCTCCTATGAGTGAATGCTAACTCTGTCAGTTGATTTCATAGGGGCAAATACTATTATAACTAATACCCTGCACTTTTTAGTCATTAAATGATCGATTAGTATCCAGTTATTAATGCCTTCCCAGCCTAAACAAGACTTAGCAGCTTCCTTATTCATTATGAGCCCTACCCCCTGTCTAAGTACCCCATCCTTCTAGCCTGAGTAAACAAATTCTATATCACCTAATTTAATGCTTCCAACCCCTGGAATATGAGTTTTTGAAACTCCTAAAAAGTCCAGTTCAAATCATCTGAATTCGTCAGTCAAAATGTCGATGCGATAGTCATTTTGAACGTCGTAATATTCCTAGTTCCAATTTTCATGCTCTTTAAATCATTGAAATTATTTTGGCCTCAGGAAAAGCGATGATCCTGGATACCAGTTCAGGACGGGGATCATATATCTTCTCAAGTCTACACCGAAGTGCTTAAGCCGGCTTAGAACCGGACAGCAAGAAGTCACTGGGACCTCCAGTATGAATGGAGGCTTTGTGCAATCATGGGCCTATCTTGGTCAAAACAGGATTTTCAGCTCTTGGCGATGCTCTTCTATCAACAAGAGTCGAAATCCTGCACAGACAATCTCAAGCATATTACCTCCAACTCACTATATATTCATCCCTACAAATATTATGTTACTACGGGGAGGCAGCCCATAGTAGATAAATTAGCTAGGAATTGGTTTTTCAGCCCAAAAATGCCCGTCAAAACAGACCAATCCCAGAAGAATTGTCTATTAATCAGAATCCCATTCGAATGCTGTGTTATTTACTAGGCTATAATTTCCTCGAGGGGCGCCACTCCTCAAGTGGGAATAGAGTTGACCACGAGGTCCCCAGTCTTGCAGGTACCCCAAAAGGGTCGAGGCAGCCCTTTGCAGAGGCCGTTGTCCATAGATCTGGATCTTAGGCCTTGCCGCAGTTGTCCTCCTATAGAGGATCCTCCCGCGATGGTGTTCTGCATCACCATGCAATTTAACCCATTACTGGGAGAAGGTTTGTAACTCATGGGATGTGTCGACACACCGGTGGGCCCTATTGAGTGTACATTTGAGGGGCCTTCTTCCTCCTCCGCCTGTATTTATGGTGCCGGGCGAGGGTGCCCCAGTTTCTATTATGGACCCCAGGGACAAGGCCCCCCCTTGGTCCGTGCCTCCTATGGAGGTACCCAACATATCTGTAGGTCTTTCCCCTATCACCACCTGGCGACACACTGAGTGGCCAGGGGGAGGCCCCTTAAAGATACCAAATGGTAAATACACTCTATATCCTAGATAAGTGGTATGTATAACCTATAATTTGAATCAATCTTTCAAAACCAATTGGAGGTTTGAAATCAAAACTGGAGCTGCTGAGAAGGAAACACTATAAAATTCTGAATACTTACTTTGGAATTTCAATTCTAATATACTTGTACCAATCCTAAAACATATCAAACCATACCAAACAAAATCTATTTATTTTTATCGGCTTTGCTTTCGACTTCTTGAGGTAGTTCAGTCTTCTTCTCCTCTGCTCTGAGCATTTTTTCCAGCACCATAAGATTGTGGATCTCGCGTTCCGCCATTTTGTCAAGCGTCATTAGGCGATCCATTTGCTCTCGATGTTCCTGAGCCTTGTCTCTATCAAACCGTTCGTGGTAACGAACTGTAAGTAAGAAGCGACCCAGCTTAATAGTAACCGAAGCTCTAAAAAACGAAATTTTGATACCAATAGATACATCAATGGAATCAGCTCTTCATGCTTATTTCAAATATATAAGTTTCATCAAGTTTAGCATTACCCATCAAAAGTTACGCGCCTGAGAAAATTTGCCTTATTTAAAAAAAAGGGGAAAACACCCCCTAAAAGTCATACAACCTCAATGAAAATCACATCATCAGATTCATCGTAACAGAGAACCCTACTATAGAGGTTTCAAGCTCCTATCTTTAAAAATGTGGAATTTTGTATTTTTTGCCAGATGAAAGATCAGGGATGCGTGTTTATTTGTTTGTTTGTTTTTTCCCAGGGGTGATCGTATCGAACCAGTGGTCCTAGAATTTCGCGAGAGGGCTCATTCGAACGGAAATTAAAAGTTCTAGTGCCCTTTTTAAGTGACCAAAAAATCGAAGGGCAACTAGGCCCCCTCCCACGCTCATTTTTTCCCAAAGTCACCGGATCAAAATCTTGAGATAGCCATTTTGTTCATCATAGTCGAAAAATACGACAACTATGTCTTTGAGGATAACTTAATCCCCCACAGTCCCGGGGGAAGGACTGCAAGTTATGAACTTTGCCCAATGTTTACCTATAGTATTGGTCATTGAGAAGTCTACAGATGTTTTCAGGGGGAATTTTTTTCTGGTAGTGGGGGGGGCAGATCGGGGGTTACGTGGGAGGATCTTTCCATGGAGGAAGTTTTCATGGGTGAAGGGACTTTGCTATGAAGTGGGTGCTGGATTTCCCAGCATTATTTACAAAAACGATCAGAAATTAAATAAAAAAGAACAAGTTTTCAACTGAAAAACTTTTCAACTGAAAACTTTACAACATCAAAACTTAAATCGAACAGAAACTATTACGTATATGATTGGGTTCGCTCCCTAGTCAATACCTTGCTCTTTACAGGGGCGGATCCAGGATTTTTTTAGGGGGCGCAAAATAAGTTGATCCGATAAACATGCGTTGGGAGCAAGTTTAATTAACGCAAACTTGCGTTAATTAAGTAAATTACACTACTTTAGACTAAGTTAGGGGGGACGCCCCCCTCGTCCTCCTGGATCCGCCACTGGCTCTTTACACTAAAGTTTTTTTAGTACTTTCATAAGAGTTATTTATTCTAATTAACGGCCTTTGTGATTAAGGAGTCAATCTTAGAGAATTGGAACCAAAATTTGAACTTTAGTGTAAAGAGCGAGGTAGTGACAAGGGGGCGAACCCCCCTAATATACGTAATACAAATATACGAATATAGAAGTTCGCTACGTAAGTTAATTCGTAAGTTAGGTATATTTTATTACTAATAAAAATGTTCATAAATAAAATTAAACAACTTTCGAAAAAGCCATTTAGCCAAAAAACTTAAAATTAATATTCAAATTTTGCTTTAATTGTTCATGTACCTAGAGCCAAAATAAAAACCCACATTAATTTAAAAAAGTTCAGAAATTAAATAAAAAAATGTAAAAGTTTTTTTTAACTGAAAGTAAGGAGCAACATTAAAACTTAAAACGAACAGAAATTATTCCGCATATGAAAGGGGTTGTTCCCTCCTCAACGCCTCGCTCTTTACGCTAAAGTGTTTTACTGTTTTAAAAAATAGAGTTGTGACAAAGAGTCAAACTTTAGCGTAAAGAGCAAGGAGTTGAGGAAGGGTACAGTCATACGGAATAATTTCTGTTCGTTCTAAGTTTTAATGTCGCTCTTTACTTTTAGTTTAAAAAAAACTTGTTTTTTTATTTAATTAAGTAATAGAGAGGATATCAAGGCACGGTCTATTTGTTTGACCAAATATTGATATTACTCTAATTATTCTAAATCTTATTATCAATTCCTCTATTTTTCATTTCATTTTTCTGGACATTTTCTCTTGTTTTTGCTGCTTTCTCTTCCTCTACAGAAATTTAAACAATGAACTGAAATCCCTGTTAGATTTACTTCATCAACTAGCTTGATTTCTAGCCAAGACACCCAATTGAAAGGTATTAAAACTCAAGCTAATAATATGTCATTGCTGTTCGTTACTGCTAATTATGTAATTATGACTTATTTGTCATTATTGATTGTTTGTAATTACAGAGCCAACGTGGCTGAAAAAAAAAACTCAGTGGAGACTACCAACAACTAGTTTCCAAAATGATATATCTCTTGTTTAGTTCAAGCTGAGCTTTTTGCTGGTAGAAATTTTGCTGTGGGAAGGGCCGCATAATATTTGTCTGGGGTAAGGACTCTGGTTTGGGGTAAGGGCTGCCACTATCCTGCTAAATGAGCCCCAACAGACAGGTTCACTTTGTAAAGGGGGTGAAGGTCGTAGGAGTGACTTCCCCTAAAGACAGAGTTGCTAGATCGTAACTAATTTAAATATAACGCGCTGACCTGTTAGAAATCTTTTATTTGACAAAGAGGGTTTGAAGGCTAAAAAAGTGTTAAAGACAACAGGTTCTTGCCACTTAACACAGATTGCTTATGAAATTGAAATGTGTGAGCGTTTAAATCTTCAACATGGTTATTTGCTTCTCCATATATGAATTTGACAATCAGGTTACAATTGTTTTTGGATCAAGCTGTTTGAAGTTTAGCCAAAGTAGGCAATCGAAAATTAGTAAAACATAGTTTTAAAACTATTATCATATTCTCACTCATCAATCAAACTTAAAACAAATTCAGACATGCATCTTAAGCTACGTTTTAATAGAAGACGGTAAGTTTTGCCAAGTAATACGTCGTTACAACGTCGCTACGTGCATTCCGGCAGGTACGCCTGACTAGCAAAATTCTTGCGAAATTCCCTGAAAACTAGGAAATTTCTTGAAAATAAAAGGATCAATTTGAATAACCACACTTTTTCTCGTACCCACATTTGAAGATAGCCACATATTTACAATAGCCACACATTACGATAGTCACACAAAAGCCGCTATTCACATTTCAACAATAGCCACTAAAGCTTCACCGAGCAAAACAACCAATCGACGTCGCTACGTGCATTGTCGCTTGTGCGTCTGACAAAAAACGAAATTCTCTGAAGTCTTCTAGAGAATAAGATAGTTCATTTGAATTTTTCCTTATAGCCACATTTCTAAATAGCCACATATTTTCAATGGCCACATATTACGATAGCCGCTTTTCACATTTTCACAATAGTCACAAAAGACGGTAATTCCCGCTAAGCCAAACAACCCAGCAACGTCGCTATGTGCATTGCCGCTTGAGCGCCTGACTAAAAGTGAAATTATTTGAAGTCTTCAACATCTTGAAAACAAAGAAAACTCCTTTGGATAACCACACAATTCACAACAGCCACATTTTCACAATGTAGCCACAGCCACATGTTAACAATATCCATGTAGTAGGTACTTTTCAAATTTTTGGGGAGGAGAAATTTTGTTGAATAGTATTAGCCAGGGTGTATTAAACAAAAACTGTAGGAAAACCTATATTCATAAGAAAATTCAATCTTCAAAACTATAAAGTGTCGGAGGGCTTGGCCCCAGTGCTTTTGTGGAAAGTCCCATGCCCGGTAAAGAGGGAAGGCGTAAAGAGGGAGGCTTTGAATTGGTTAGTATCACAGTATATAAATTATAGGCAGTATGATCTTTCCCTATCTCACCCATTATAAAAACCCGGACCGAGGTGCGAGTGCTCCAAAGAACGTATAAACAATAGCGACATTAGATCTTTTAACGGGCAGACAAGTCAGATTTCTCTTGAACGCGAAACTTGGCTTCAACGTTGGAACACTAAATTTTGAAGATACTAATTTTAAATTAATTTATTCCATTACATATATGAAAGTCAGTAATTAGTAGTGCAATATTATTATTAGATGTTTTTAGGAATTAAAAGTAGGTTTCGAAGTCTCAAGTTGGTTTCAAAGGCATTTTGAGAAAGTTTCTGCCAAAATACGTGTCCCAGGGTAATTGGACCGCTGATGGTAGATCAAATGAGAGGAGCTGTTTGTACGCGCTAATGCAAGAATAAGTCAGAGGAGCTGTTTGTTCACACCGAGAATGAAGAGCCAGAAATTATCTGCGGTAAACTTACTGCTATATCTTTATACTGTGGTAATTCTGTGAAATATTCATCAGATAAAACTTGGGATAGAACGGGAGCGTGCGTAGCTGTGTGGCCTCAGGTAGATTGGTGCTGCAGTGAGTTGTTAGTAGTAGTAGTTGTAGTATTATTAGTAGTAGTAGTAGTAGTAGTTATAGCAGTAGTACACATTCAAAGATAAAACATAATGTTTTCAATGATACACCTCGTGTGAAATTCTCCACGGTAAATACCAAATAACACAAAAAAGGTTGAATAAAGGTTGCTGCAAAATTTGTTGAATAAAAAGTAGATTCATTGTCATTTAGTCAGAGGCAAATTTGTTTGATGGGCTAGGGGTTATGCTCATCTTTATATATATATATATATATATATATATATATATATATATATATATATATATATATATATATATATATATATATATATATATATATATATATATATATATATATATATATATATATATATATATATATATATATATATATATATATATATATATATTTACATAAGTAGCCTATTCTATTTAGATATGTAGATATAAATACACATTGAACCTTCAATAGAATTCTTCATATAACGTCTCTGTGGGAAATGCAACTCCTCCAAAGCACATCAGAGGAATTAAATTGAGCCAGTTTCTGGAAAAATTGTCTTTCTTGCAGCAAAATATTTCTATCCAACACAATTTTGTGGGGTTTTCGGCTATTTTTAAAAGTCCCCCTTCATTCATTTTCATGTAGATGAATTGAAAATTTTTTATTATTTAGATTAATTGAAATAAAAGTTACCATTCATGAATCAGCTTCAAAAGGTGATCCTTTCTTGCTTGGATCTGGGTTTTATGCACACAACGTATAAGAAAAGTCTTTTTCATTAAAAATTAGAATTTTTATTTTTCCAAATTTTTAATACATTTATGGCTTATTAAGTTTCCACTTCACCAATTAAACAATTAGATTTCATTTTTATTGATCTTGGTTTTTAAAGTTTCTTTAAAAAAAAAAGAAAAAAAAAACTGTAAAGATTATTTAGGCATGACAGGTGTGCCGGTTTAATTTATATTATGCCGCCGCGGAACACGTTCCCAACACATAAGATGTATCTAATGCCCGATATATATTTATAGGTACCCACCCGTAGATAAGGAGATCAAATTTAAGGTGAATCTAGGTGTCAGTAGTCCTCAAGGCTGCGCTGAAAATCTGCGGCACACCACCGTAAATCGTTTAGTGAGCCGCCACCAAAAAGGCTTCAGCGTGCCGACGCCACTACTGATACGGTCAGTGGCAGCATGCCACCTGTAATTTCAAGCGTCGAATTATTTCTGAGATTATTGAGAGGCAAATATACAACAAATTGTGCTATCTAACAGGACATGCAAAAAATTTGGATCCTCTCAATATGTTTTTGAATCTACTCGTCAACGATGGACTTTATATTATCATCCACTTGTTTCTGTCCTCTTCGCTAAGTTGTATTATTGTCTAATTAAAATGAGTTTTGACTAGCCATGATATTCCTTGAATACCTTATTTATAAATGTTTTACCATATGCAAAAATGTAGTCACTTTGCGTAGCACTTGATTTTCAGGTGGAGGGTCGCTAGCCCAACCGACCCTAGGCCTGGAATCTGATTAGAGCTAGGTTTAACCTAGATACTGATATTCCCAGGGAGGGCTCCACCCGCCACATGAGGTTGCAGCAACCCTGATCGGAGTGTTTAGTTAGGGGATGACCCCATATCCAGAGGCACGGTGTCAGCAGACAAGGTCTGCATCATTCCGGACGAACTCCATTCGGCTCCAATGTACCGAAGTGGATGGAGGAGGCAGACGTCACTCTCTACGCCGAGCAGCGCCCGGCAGGAGACATAAGTCAAGTCAAGTCAAGTCATATGCAAAAATGCAGCTATTCTACAAAGGCCTGAAAGTAAGGTGAAAAAACTTTAAAGTAATCCCCCCTCCCCCACCCAAAATGTTTTATATATATATATATATATATATATATATATATATATATATATATATATATATATATATATATATATATATATATATATACATATATATACCTAGATACATATACAAAGTGGAAGAAATAAATTTATATACACATTCTTTGTCTTCCTAACAATCTTCTCAATAAAAAATTCAAATTTAAAATAGCACTGAATTCCCTAAAAGATTTTGTGATTTAGATGAGGTTCTTGATGCTGATGCTCAGTTGCCCATAATGCCGGTTGCTGATGATCTGCCTCCTATGTTACCAAGATATGAACAATGCAGGTCCCTAGAACGGGATTTGACCACAAGATGGAAAGTACTGACCACAAGATGGAAACATATAGCATGATGCAAATTATTATTCAATACAAAGACCCTCTGGCAAGTGTTTTGTGTAAAATTGAGAAGCCTGACATTGTTCTAGATTATGAGGAATGTGAACTAACGCGTGACCTTTGCTCTATATTAAAAAAATTTTCTACTACAGTCGAGGCTATTGAGGGAGAATTCCTTCCCACCCTAAATGTTGCTCTACTCTGTCGGGGCCTCCTAAAATGTCACCTAGAGGAGCAACATAATGATAGCAGCTGTATTTTTCTCCTGAAAGAAAGCGTGAAAAACAAGTTTGACTTTCGCTTCCCAAGGGATGATCTCGTGGTAACAGCTGTACTTTTAGACTTAGAGACATTCAAGATAAATGAAATTGATGAGCATCTGAACCTTGATGGTTCACTGACAAGAAGGGAATTCTTGTTCAAAATGGTTAAGCCTCTAGTGCTGGAGGCTGACATAAGTACTTTATCATATCTCCTTTGGACCGACTTTGTCCAGTCAACACTCCAGGTCCCTCTACTTCAACTTGTGGTGAGCATTTTAGTGCAGTAGAAATTCTTTTGTACGAAGAGGAGAGGGCCCTCTAAAAGCCTGAAGTGGTAATCTCTGGCACTGCCAGTGGATCAGCTACCCCAATCAGTTGTGTGAATATAGCTAGTGGGTTTTCTCAAAAGGGCAGCAACTCTAAATCTCCTCTCGATCATACATGAGAAAAACGAGGCTGCTCGATGAACTAAAGTTTCAGAACGACAATGCAGAACAGGATGAAAATGATGATGTGATTTGGCATCAAGTAGATTTATATCTGGGCTTGGCAGACCATGCCAGGAGATCAAAGATCCTGTCCTAGTTTATGCAATCAATCCAACCATTGCCTTCTGGAAAAGATATTCTACTCAGCTGCAATGGATTGCAGCTTTGACAAGAAAGGTTCTATCGTTGCCAGTAACAAGTGCCGCAGCAGAAAGGTTTGTCAGTGGTGCAGAACTGATTGTTGCTGCTAAGCTCTATGCTCAATAATGCTCAGTTCTATGTTGGCCCCACACCGTGTAAACAAGCTTATTTTTATACATGATACCAACAAGCTTGTCAAAGCTTTAAAGGAAATTGATAGAGTTTATTTCTACCTAAGTGTTTTGAATTTTTTTTTCTGGCTCCTTAAATTGCCTGAGAATTAACAAAATAGAGATTTTAAAGCTTGATTCAAATTAAACTCTAAAATTTAAAGCCAGAATTAAAAATCTAATAATATATAATGCTTTTCCTTACAAGATGTTGCTTCTTCTTCTTCTAACATTTGGGAGCGAACTGTTGTTAAAGAACAATATGCTAAGTTTTCTGAAAATTGGCTAGGTAAAATAATAATAAGAAGAAAAATCGAATATTAAATCCTATATGCTAATCGTTTGATATGCTTACCCACCATATTCAAGTACGTCCATTTAATCGTCCACCATTTAATCGTTTGATTATGCTTACCCACCATATTCAAGTACATCCACAACCGCAGTACCTTAACTGATAAGTTTGGGAAGGAGAATAAATAAGCTCTTTCATTATCCAAGGAGTTGGTTGAAACGTTTAATTTCAAAACTTTCATTATATCACTCTTAAGTGAGAGGATTCAATCTTGAAGCAATGAGTAATAATAGCTTCTGTAGCGTAGAGAGTGAGGGGTTGAGGGGTAGATGGCCAAGGAAGTGGAATGCAGGTTGCAAGAGCAGGAAATTCAGACATGAAGTAAGATATAAACATCAGATTCCATCGAGGTTCCATAAAGTAGCCATGGATTTATGGTGCAAGTAAATTTTTTCAATTAAAGTTTTAGAGCTTCATTTAGATTAAATGCTAAATTACGTATTTTTTAGGATTAATTCAAATTTCAGGCAGTTTAAGGTTTCGCTGTCGATCATATGAGTTAAAAGAAACTTTTGTGAGAAGTTAAGATTGATATCTCGTCCTTATTTTTTCCGAGGTTCGGTCATGGTAATGAAGCTAAAAATGAATTGTGGACCGGATTCCTATAAAAACTGATACCAGTTTAGTTTTCAAAACTTTCTAAAAGTAGCCAAAAAGTCTAAAAATAGAACAAAAGCCGATCAGTTGATGGCCTGCCGCCATCAAATTTTTGACGCCATCGCTGCATTTTATTTCGGCACGGCTTCAGGGTCTAAGGGGTAGATGCCAAATATTTAAGTGGATCGGAGATCAAAAGTATTTTTACCCACCCACCCTCTATTTAACTCCCTTACATAAGTGGAAATTTAACTCTAACTTAGCCGGCTGAAACTCTGAAAGTTTGAGCTTGATACCCAAGACCATTCCAGAGATATTTCAAATACACTATCTTGATAACCTTCCATCAAATAGTCTATTTTGATTTACCTTGCAGCTTGGACGTGAATAACTGTTAATTCTCATTGGGAATTATAATGCAAAAACGTTTAGGTGGATCGGATATTAATGTTTCTAGCCACTGCCCCTGACACAAGATTTAAAATATCAATGTCCCTTCCACTTTCCTTCTCTTACACTAACTCAAAGTTTCAAATCCATCCCCAAAGCTATTTGCAAGATATTTCATACATTGTGTTTTGAGGACCTGGATGCACATAGAGTCTTTTGGGCCTGCTTTATCCTCTCCCATCAATTCCAAGATAAAAGACCACGTGTCTCTTCTTCCTCCAAAACCCCAATGAAAGCTTCAACTTGATATTCCAAGCCGTTCCCGAGCTATTGCAGATACGGTATTTTGATAACCTGACATTACATTGGGTCTTTTGATTTATTTTACTCTACAACTGTGCAAAAATAATAAGTCCAACAGGAGGCCATAGTCAGGGCCGGATTTAAAGCTTTGTTGTTTCTAGGCCAAAGCGTTTGTGCCGCTCCATTTTTGCGAGATTGTCGGGGAAATACCGAACTTTCAGCTGCCATTCCTGGGAGACATCTGACAGTGTACACGGTGCTACAAAATTCCTGTTTTAAAATCACTTTCTATGAATAGGCAGCGTGGCGGCGCAGTGCACCTGGTGCTTTGACGATAAATCAAAGAAAAAAAAACAAGTCTTTTTAACTGAAAGTAAGGAGCAACATTAAAACTTAAAATGAACAGAATGTATACGAGGTGGGTCGCTCTTCCTCAACACCTCGTTCTTTACTCTAAAGTTTCTTAGTACTTAAAAAAAAGATTCTTATTGTTCTAATTAAATGAGCATAGTGCTTCAGGAATCGTTCTTAAAGATTTGGGACAGAATTCAAACTTTAACGTAAAAAGCGAGGTGTTGCGGAAGAGTAACCCCCTTCATATACATAAAAGTTCTATTCGTTTTGAGTTTTAATGTTGCTCCTTACTTTCAGTTGAAAAAAACTTGTTTTTTTTATTTAATTTCTGATCGTTCTTTAAATAATGCCTGGAAATCTGGCTACACCTCCACGGAAAAATCCCCACTTCCCATGGGTTTATTCTCTAGACAATTCAATCCTGGTGAAAATCAGATTTTTGAAAACACAGTTTTTTCCGAGGGAAGTAAAGAGCGAAGTTGAAGCTTAAAACGAACAAAAATTATTAATTCACAGACTATCTAATATATATGAATAAAACTAGTGCAGCTAAATCGACTGTTGATGCTTCCCTATGTTTGTAGGATTACACAAAAGCAGCGCTTTACTGAAAACACAAAATCCAAGTATAAAAAACAAGAATATTGATTTAGGAGTCAAAAGTAGCCTCACAACAACAAACTAATCTATAACGCTTTCCGTAGTCCTACAGGAGCTGTGATATCAGTAACTTTCAGTATATAATTAAAATTATCTTAAGAACTTAGGCATAAAAATAATTAGTTTAAAGTCATTAAACAGCATAAAAATTATCTCACCTAGTATTACTCGAAATGAAGAGCATATCAACCCTAATATGGACTCTGGAGATTTCTCTCTATAAAATGGTGAATTTCAAGTTGTGATACTAATTTTAAAGCGAGTCTGTAGTCTTAATACTAATAAGATTGCTTCACTTCGAACTTGTCTACAAAATAGTCATGAAATGTCCTTTTCTGGTCCAAAATGACAGTCAATCATTAAACTGAGCTCATTGTGCAGAAGTGAACCCAAATTAAACGAAAAAATAAATAAATAAAGCAACAATCTAAAAATGCTTTACTTTTACACTGTTAAAATTTTTCCTTAAATGTTTATTTTTACCGTACCAAAACTCTTGTAATTTTTGTGTTTTCAGTAAAGCGCTAGTTTTCTATAATCCTACAAAAATAGGGAAATATCACCAGTTGATTTAGTTGCACTCAGGGGTGGATCCAGGATTTTTTTAGGGGAGGGGGCAAAATAGGTTGATCCGAAAAAAAAATTAGGGGGGGGGGCAAATAGGTTGATGCGATAAACTTGCGTTATGAGCAAGTTTAGTTAACGCAAACTTGAGTTAATTAAGTAGATTACACTACTTAAGACTACGCTAGGGGGGCATGCACCCCCTCGCCCCCTTCTGGATCCGCCACTGGTTGCACTAGTTTTATTGATATGTGTTAGCTAGGGTGTGAAGTAATAATTTTTGTTCGTTTTAAGCTTCAACTTCGTTCTTTACTTCCCTCGGAGAAACTTTGTTTTTTAATTTAATCTCTGCTCGTTTTTGATTAAAATTTAGTTTAAAAACAACACTGCCATGATCTTTTTTGTTTTACGGAATAACTTCTGTTCATTTTAAGTTTTAATGTTGTTCCTTAGTTTCAGTTCAAAACTTATTTTTTTATATAATTTCTAATCACCTCTAATCTAGGAGAAAATAGTGTGGTATCTTTTTGTTATTTTTTTAAAAGAAGAAATAAACATTTAATTCATAGTTTAACAAAAATAAATTTAGTAGCACTTAAGGAAGTAGCTTCGGGCGAGTAGCTTCGACATAAAGTGTTAACTAAGCGGAAGATCATTTCTTTTGTAGGTACGATAAATGGTATTACAAACTAAGTTTGTTTCACATTTCAAAAATTTTGGGAAAAATTACCTGAATTCTTCTACAGAACTGTTTTCATTTGTTTCTCTTCCTCTTTGGATGCATAATCTTGTGTATAGAGAGAATATTACAGCGGAATTGTCAAGTAAATAATTTGAATAAGTAAGTGTAACTACAAGTAATCCTTCTTTTACTATACAACTTTGAGTGGTTCCAGAACCACATGCCTACACTTCTCCAACCACTAAGTGGCAAAGGGTTGGGGTCAGGAGCGTAATTTCCTATAAGACAGAGGGAGCAACTGCCTCTCGCAGACCGCAGTTTTCCCCCAGACACCAGTTCCCTCCCCTCCAGGTGAAATTTAGTTACTCCAAAAATATTGTCAAAACTAAGATAAACCTGTATAATTCAAGCATTCACTGAAATATGTCAGTTTTCTTTATTACATCTTTACCTTTTTTATTACTATATGGCTCGTCTTTATGTTTTCTCTGTCATTTTCACTTGATTTTGGAAAATTGGCTCCAGATTTTAGACCCCCTCCCACACAGGGTTTTGACAAAATTACGCCATGTGTTTGGGGATGGATTTAGTGATCTACTAAGAATGTCGTTGAAAACCATGAACTGGATGACCTCTATTCTCTTTTGATCAAAATGCTTGACAAAATACCTTCCCGGGACATGCTTTAAAAAATAAGTGCATCACAACAGTGAAATTATATGAAAATTATCATATAGAAGGGAAAAAACCGTGATTGAAAAAAAAAAAAAAAATCAGGAATCGTTCCCTAGAAACTCTAATTTGAAGACCAACGCTGTACTAACTGAACCACGCCTCTATTAATCTGATTTGATATATTGGTGTTTGTACCTTAATTGCGTAGCTTATTATGGGATCTTGGAGGAGGAACATACGGGAGGTATTCTTACAAACCTCCAGTTAAGGATTTAAGACTATAATTATTACAATGATGATACCAGTAGTGGAAAGGAGTGAAGGTCCAGAAGGGGCTCCTTATACGAAAGACAACTGGACTCCAGTCAGAAAATTTAGAAATAGCCTATGACGATAAACTGCAAGAGAATGCATTTGACATACTTTAGAGAGAGAGGCGTTAGAATTCAAGTGACAGATTGAGTCTTCGGGAATCTATCATATTTTTTATGCATGAACATAGAATGGGAATAATTTGACTAACAAGTATTTTGGACCAGTCAATAATGGTATTAATTAAGGATTTGAATATGGGAGTGAAAACAAGATGAAGATAATAAGAATATTTTTATATGAATTGAATAAAAGCGGTAAATTCAGAACACCTTAGAAATCAAGTAGTGATGACCCAATGTGAAAAGGAAAAAAATATTGTTGGTAAGTGTGTAGCGCAAGGTTAACGCTAGGAAAACGGCCTAACCATTCACAGCTTTATTCATCCGTGTCTTAGTTCAATAGTTTATTTTATTTCTGTTTTAATTTTTCTATGTTTTGTATAGGGACTTTTGAAATTATTGAAGGTATTATCGATATCTATTGAAAAGATCCTCATTAGCTTGCTTTTAATTGGTACTATTGACGTCTTAGTTGAGTTGTTTTATTTCAGTTTTTAACTTTCTATGTTTTGTATAAGGACTTTTGAAATTATTGAAGGTATTATCGATATCAGAGGCAACACTGTAGCGTTGCCTATAGTAAAGGCCATACGGCTCCAATACTTTATTATTTATTTTTTTATTTATTTTTATTTTTTTCCCAGAGGCACTTCATAAGGAAGGGGTCGTCGTAGAAACTTCAAAGGGGGCTAATTCGATTAGAAATCGAGAGTTCTAGTGCCCTTTTCAATAGTCAAAAATGATTGGAGGGCAACTATCCCTCTCCCCCACGCCCATAATTCCCCCAAACACACCCAATAAAAATCTTGAGATAGCCATTTTATTCAGCGTAGCTGATTTCCATATAGAAAATATATTTTTGAGGAGGAAATTCCCCTACAACCCTCAGGGCAAGGGTTTTAAGTTATGCCCTGGGGGGATATAAGGTTTTTATAGAAGGCGTTGTCGTAGAAACTTCAAACAAGGCTCATTCGATTGCAAATTCAAAGGGATAGTGCCCTTTTTAATAGTCAAAATTGATTGGAGGGCAATCAACCCCCCCCCCGCGCCCATTATTCCCCCAAACACATCCAATCAAAATTTTGAGATAGCCATTTTGTCCAGCGTAGTTAATTTCCAGATAGAAAATATGTTTTTGAGGAGGACACTCCCCCACAACCCTCAAGGCAAGGGTTTTAAGTTACACCCTGGGGGCATATAAGGTTTTTATAGAAGGCGGTGTCGTAGAAACTTCAAAAAGGCTCATTCGATTGGAAATTCAAAGGACTATTGCCCTTTTTAATATTCGAAAGTGATTGGAGGGCAAATAGCCCCCCCCCCCCCTACGCCCATCAGTCCCCCAAAAACATCCAATCAAAATTTTGAGATAGCCATTTTGTTCAGCGTAGTTGATTTACAGATAGAAAATATGTTTTAGAGGAGGACACTCCCCCACAACCCTCAGTGCGAGGGTTTTAAGTTATGCCCTGGGGGTATATAATGTTTTTATAGAAGGCGTTTGGTAGAAACTTCAAAAAATGCTCATTCGATTGGAAATTAGAAGGGCTAGTGCCCTTTTTAATAGTCAAAAGTGATTGGACGGCAACTAGCCCCCCCCCACGCCCATAATTCCCCCAAACACATCCAATCAAAATTTTGAGACAGTCATTTTGTTCAGCGTAGTTGATTTTCAGATAGAAAATAGGTTTTTGAGGAGGACCCTCCCCCACAACCCTCATGGCAATGGTTTTAAGTTATACCCTCGGGGCATATAAGGTTTTTATAGAAGGCGGTTTCGCAGAAACTTCAAAAAAGGCTCTTTCGATTGAAAATTCAAAGGTCTAGTGCCCTTTTTACTAGTCAAAAGTGATTTGAGGGCAACTAACCCCCCTATCACACCCACCTTTTCCCCAAATACATCCAATCAAAATTTTTAAGACAGCTATTTTATTAAACATAATTTTAAGTTCTGGAAATTAGGTCTTTGAGGATGACAACTCCCCCATAGCCCTCAGGGTAAGGGTTGGAAGTTTTGTATAGACAACATTGTCGAGTAAACTTCAGAGAGGGCTCATTTCATTGGAAATTGAAAGTTCTAGTTCACTTGTAAAGCGTCAAAAGATATTGGAGGGTCACCAGCTTCTCCCCCCCCCTAAACCCTATTTTCGCAAATGCATCCCAAAAAATTTTTAAGATGGCTATTTTGTTGAAAATAGTTCAAAGATCATATAACAAATATTCTGGTGTTGACACAACCCACCAGGGCCCGGGGGCAGGCGTTGTAAGTTATGCCCTGGGGGCATATATAGGTCTTATGGAAGGGATGCTCGTATAAACTTCAGAGAGGGCTCATTTGATTTGATATTGAAAGTTCGAGCCCATATTTATTAGTCAAAAGAGATCCGAGAGAATCTACCCCCCCCCCACCCCCGCTGCGCCTTCTTTTTCAAAACCCATCTGATGAAAATTTTGAGATAGACATCTTGTTAAAAAAAATAGTTCAAAGGTCGGATAAGAAAAACTCCGGTGTCAATACACCCCCCTCCCCCAGGGCACAGGGGATGGCGTTCTAAGTTATGCCCTAAGGGCATGTATGGTTCTTATGAAAGGGATGCTCGTATAAACTTCATAGAGGGCTCATTTGATTGGAAATTGAAAGTTCTAGTTCAATTTTTAAGAGTCAAGAGAGCTAAACTAGCCCCTCCCCACGCTATTTTTTCCCCAAACCCGTCCGCTACAAATTTTGAGATAGCCAGTGTTTTCGAAATTGTTCAAAAATTAGATAAAAAAACGCCCCCCAGAGCCCTGGGGCTAGGCGTTGTAAGTGTTGTCCTGGGGGCGTATATGAAAGGGACGCTCATATAAACTTCAAAGGGGGCTCATTTGATTGGAAATTAAAAGTTCTAGTTCAATTTTCAAGAATCAAAAGATATCGAGGGCAACTAGCCCCTCCCCCCCCCACACCCTTTTCTCCCCAAGCCCATCCGATGAAATTTTTATAATAGCCATTTCATTAAAAATAGTTCAAAGGTCAGATAAGAAAAATTCCTGTGTCGACGGAACCCGCCAAGGCCCGGAGACAGGCGTTATGAGTAATGCTCTAGGGGCATATATGGTTCTTATGAAAGGAATGTTCGTATAAACGTCTGAGAAGGCTCATTTGATTGGAAATTGAAAGTTCTCGTTAAATTTTAGAGAGTCAAAAGAGACTGGAGGGCAACTAGCCCCCCCTCCTCCACGCCCCAAATTCATCAGATAAAAATTTTGAGATAGCTATTTTGTTAAAAATGGTTCAAAGTTCTGATAACAAAACACTCCGGTGTCGGCACAGCCACCCAGGGCCCGGGGTTAGGCGGTGTAAGTTATGCCCTGGGGGCATATATGGTTGTTATGGAAGGGATGCTCGTATAAAATTCCTAGAGGGCTCATTTGATTGGAAATTGTAATTCACTTTTTAAGAGTCCAAAGTGATTGGAAGGCAGCTAGCCTCCCCCCAAATTCCATTTATTTTTTTCCCAGAGGCACTTCATATAGAAGGGGTCATCATATAAACTTCAAAGGGGGCTTATTCGATTGGAAATCGAGAGTTCTAGTGCCCTTTTTAAGAGTCAAAAGTAATCAGAGGGCAACTGCCCGCCCCCCCGCCCAAACCCTTTTCCCTAAATACATCGGATAAAAAATTTGAGGTAGCCATTTTGTTAAAAATAGTTCAAAGATCATATAACAAAAACTCCTTTGCGTATGGTCATATCGTTAAAAATAGTTCAAAGATCAGATAAGAAAAAGTCCTGTGTCGATCCCCCCCCCATCAGGGCCGGGGCAGGCGTTGTAAGTATTGCTCAGGGGGCATATATGGTTCTTATTGAAGGTATGCTCGTATAAACTTCAGAGAGTGTTCATTTGAATGGAATATAAAAGTTGTAGTTCATTTTCTCAGAGTGAAAAAAGATCAGAGAGCAAATAGCCCCTCCCGCCCTCCACCCCTTTGGGTGTATCGGATGGATAAGCCCATCCGATGAAAATTTCAGGTGACCATTTTGTTAAAAATAAGTTCAACTATCAGATATTAAAACTTAGGGTCGACACAACCCCCAGGGCCCAGGGATAGGCGTTGTAAGTTATACTCTGGGGAACCATATATATATGGTTCTTATAGAAGTGATACTCGTATAAACATCAGAAAGGGCTCATTTGATTGAAAATAGAAAGTTCTTGTTCACTTTTAAAGATTCAAAAGAGACAGAAGCTTAATCTAGTCCTCCCACGCCCTTTTTCCCCAAACCCATCCAATAAACTTTTGAGATAGCAATTTTGTTAAAAATAGTTCAAACATCAGAAAATAAAAACTCCGAGGTTGACACAAACCAATTTTTTCACTTTTATATTGCTAGTTTGTTATCAGTTTTGTTACTTTGAGGAATATTTGATTTATTTTTTTTAAGTTTGATTTTGAAATAAGGAATTTTCAAAAACTTGAAATCTTTTGCAATAAAAAACAAAAAAAAATTAATTAAAAAAAAAAATTCCCGAAAAATAAGTTTTTCAAAGAAAAGTAAAGGCCATTTTAAACTTAAGCTCAGCAAATACAAATGCCGATTAAAATTCAAACTCAAAATAACCAGAAATTACTATTAACGAATAAATGAAACCCAAAAACGAACAGAAATTGAATAAACAATCATAGCAAAAACATACAACAAGTAATAATATAAATGAATAAACAGATCTTAAAGCGAGTAATGTGAATATGAAGCTTAAACCGAAAAAAAAAATATTTTGCTATTGAAGTATAAATGAAACTAAAAACGAACAGAAATTTAAAAAAACAATCAATGCAAGCAAACATACAATAGATATTAATGTAAATTAATAAATAAATCTTAAAACGAGTGAAACTTAAATTGAATATGCAAATCAAGCTTGAAACGAACAAAAATCACCACAAACAAGAGTTTGGGTATGACCTCCTTCTCTCACTGTAAAAGTCTAAGACCTACTGCGTAATTGGCACTTTACTGAAAACAATATGCGCTTTGAAAAGTCTTGGAAAGTATAAATAACATCAAATTGAATATTATATGTATAGTGTTATTAATTGTTGAAAGATCCATCAGTTCAAGAAATTATTTCACTGTATTTGTATTTTTATTTTCAATACTGTAAGAACTGGAAAAGAAAATATTTTTAATATAATGCGTTTTAAGTTAAGCCCCAATGACGCAGAAGGCTTTTGGTTTTTATTTACAGTTAGGAAAGGAGGCAGTATCCAAACACTTGTTTTTAGGGAAACTATATTCGTCTTTAACAACTTTAAAAAAAAAAAAATTTTACTGAATATTTGATGAATAATAATATTAATTGCTGAAAGCTTCATCAGTTCCAATGTTACTAAATTTTAATGTTTATTTTCAATGTTAAATACAAACAAATATTTGTCATAAAATTGGTTTTCAGTAAAGCACCAATGACGCAATAGGTCTTACACTTTTACAGTAAGAGAAGGAGGTCATACCCAAATACAATACAATTACAGTGAAATAATTTCTTGAACTGATGGATCTTTCAACAATTAATATCATTATACATCTAATATTCAATTTGATGTTATTTATACTTTTCAAGACTGTTCAAAACGCATATAGTTTTCAGTAAAGTGCCAATTACGCAGTAGGTTTTAGACATTTACACTGAGAGTATGAGGTCATACCCAAACTCTTGTTTGTAGTGATTTTTGCTCGTTTCAAGCTTGATTTGCGTACCGTATTCAATTTAAGTTTCATTAGTTTTAATATTTACTTATTCATTTAAATTAGTATCTGTTGTATGCTTGCTTGCATTGATTGCTCATTTAATTTCGGTTCGTTTTAAGTTTCATTGATAACTCAATAAGAATTTTTTTTTTTTTGTTTTAAGCTTGATATTAATATTAAATCTAAGCATTACTCGCTTTAAGATATGTTTATTCATTTATATTATTACATGCTGTATGTTTTTTACTATGATTGTTTATTTAATTTCTGTTCGTTTTGGGTTTCATTTATTCTTTAATAGTAATTTCTGGTCATTTTAAGTTTGAATTTTAAAAGGTATTTGGATTTGCTGAGCTTAAGTTGAAAATGGCCTTTACTTTTGTTTGAAAAACTTATTTTTCGGAAAGTTTTTTTTTAATTAATTTATTGAAAAGATCCTCATAAGCTTGCTTTTATTCGATACTATTGACGTCTTGGTTTAGTAGTTTGTGTTATTTCTCGTTGTTTTGTATAAGGACTGTTTAAATTATTGAAGGTATTTTCGATATTTTTTGAAAAAATCTTCATAAGCCTCCTTTTGTTTCGTAATTTTCACATCCTCGTTCAGTATTTGGATTTATTTCTGTTTTTATCTCTCAAAGTCATGTATAAGGACTGATTGAACTATTGAAGGTCTTATCGATATTTTTTGAAAACATCCTCATAACCCTGCTTTTCTTCGATACTTTTGTCGTCTTAGTTGAGTAGTTTGTTTTATTTTTCTTTGTTTTGAATAAGGAATTTTGAAAATATTGAAGGTATTATCGATATTTTTTGAAAAGATCCTCATAAGTTTGTTTTTATTCGATACTTTTGATGTCTTAGTTCAGTAGTTTGTTTTATTTCTGTTTTTATTTTTCTACGTTTTGTATAAGGACTTTTGAGACTATTGAAGATATTATCGATATTTTTTGAAAAGTTCCTCTTAAGCTTGCTTTTATTCGATACTCTTGACGTCTTAGTTCAGTATTTTGTATTATTTTTCTATGTTTTGTATAAGGACTGTTGAAATTATTGAAAGTATTATCCATATTTTTTTAAAAGATTTCACTTTTTTGAGAAAATTCAGAATTAATTTTGATCTTTTCTTTCTTCTTGAGGAAAAATTCAAAAGAGAACTTTATTTTTTATCTTCTTGTCTTCTTATTTTAGATAATTTTTTTATCTTGTTCGAGAAAAATTGAGAACTGAAGTGAAACTATTTTTCTCTTCTTTGGAAAAATTTAGAACTGAACAGTAACTTTTTTTCTTTTCTTTTAGAAAATTTAGAAGAGAACTTGAGCTTTTCTTCACTTCTTTGAGAAAATTTAAACTTAAAGTGGAACTTTTCCTCTTCTTGGGGAAAAATTCAAAATCGAAGTATAACCTTTTCTATCTTCTACGAAAAAATTCAGAAGAGAACTATAATTTTTTTTCTGGTCTTTGAGAAAATTCAGGAACGAAGGAGAACTTTTTTTTATTTTCTTTGGAAAAAATTAGAATTGAACTATAACTTTTTTCTATCTTCTACGTAATAATTCAGAACAGAGCTTGAAATTTTTTCTCTTCTTTGAGACAATTCAGAACTGAACTGGAACTTTTATCTCTTCTTTAGAAAAATTTGACTTTTTTCTCTTCTTTAAGAGAATTCAAAAGAGAACTTAAATATTTCTTCCCTTCTTTGAGAAAACTCAGAATTAAAGTGAAACTTTTTCTCTTCTTAGGGGAAAATTCAGAATCGAAGTATAACTTTTTCTATCGTATATGAAAAAATTTAGAACAGAACTTTAAATTTTTCTCGTCTTTGACAAAAATCAGAACTGAAGTGGAACTTTTTATTTTCTATGGAAAAATTTAGAACTGAGTGGTAGCTTTTTTCTCTTCTTTGAGAAAATTCAGTAGAGAACTTGAACTTTTTAGAACTTCTTTGAGAAAACTCAGAATTAAAGTGGAACTTTTTTTCTTCTTTGGGAAAAAATCAGAAGAGAACTTGAAATCTTCTTCACAACTTTAAGAAAACTCAGAATCTTTGTTTTCTTTAAGAAAATTCAGGAGAGAACTTTAAAATTTATTCACTTCTTTGAGAAAACTCAGAATTAAAGTGGAACTATTTCGCTTCTTGTGGGAAAATTCAGAATCGAAGTATAACTTTTTCTATCTTCTACGGAAAAATTTACACTATAACTTTATTTTTGTCTCGTCTTTGAGAAAATTCAGAACTGAAGTGGAACTTTTTTATTTTCTTTGGAAAAAATTAGAATTGAAAAGTAACTTTTTTCTGTTCTTTCAGAAAATGCAGAAGGGAACTCGAACTTTTCTTCACTTCTTTGAGAAAATTCAGAACTAAAGTGGAACCATTTCCCTTCTTTGGAAAAATTCAGAAGATAACTTGAACTTTTCTTCACTTCTTTGAGGAAACTCAGAATCAAAGTAGGACTTTTTCTCTTCTTATGGAAAAATTCAAAATCGAAACATAGCATTGTCCATCTTTTATGGAAAAATTTATAGCACAAATAAAAATTTTTCTTCGTCTTTAATACAATTCAGAACTGAAATTAGCTTTTTTTCTCTTCTTTGGAAAATTTTAGAATTGAACCTTAACTTTTTTTTCTTTTCTTTTAGAAAATTTAGAAGAGAACTTGAAATTTTCTTCACTTCTTCGAGAAAACTCAGAATTAAAAGTGAAACCCTTTCCCTTCTTGGGGAAAAACTCAGAAGAGAACTTTAAATTTTCTCTACTTTATTGAGAAATCTCAAAATTAAAATGAAACTGTTTCCTCTTTTTGGGGCAAAATTCAGAATCGAAGTTTAACATTGTCTATCTTCTACGGTAAAATTCAGAACAGAACTTGAAACTTGTTGTCTTATTAGAGAAAATTGATGTGACAACTGATGTGAAACTTCTTTTTCTCTTCCTTGGAAAAATTCAGAATTGAACTTTAACTCTTTTTTCTTTTTTCCTTTAGAAAATTCAGAGGATAACTTGAACTTTTCTTCACTTCTTTGAAAAAACTCAGAATCAAAGTTGAACCCGTTCTTCTCTTGGGGAAAAATTCAGAAGAGAAGTATAACTTTCAATCTTCTAAAGAAAAATTTAGAACAGAACTTGAAATTTCTATCTCGTTATTGAAAAATTTAGAAGAGAGCTTGAAATTTTCTTCACTTCTTTGAGAAAACTCAGAATTAAAGTTTAAATTTTTCTCTTCTGAATTTTTCAAACAGTTCGTGGTAACAAACTGTATAATAACAGCGACTCGTCTCAACAGTAACCGAAACTCTAAAGAACGGAATTTAATATCAATAGATACATAAAACGAATTGAATTTTAATGCTAATTGTAAATAAATAAGTTTTGTTAAGTTTACTCATATCCATTAAAAGTTACGAGCCTGAGAAAATTTTCCTTATTTTAAAAAGGAAAAAACACCCCCTAAAGGTCGTAAAATCTTAATGAAATCACACCATCAAATTCAGCGTATCAGAAAGCCTTACTGTAGAGGTTTCAAGCTCCTATCTGCAAAATTGTGGGGATTTTGTGCCAGAAGAAATATCACGGACGCTTGTTTATTTGTCCTTTTTTTACCAGTGGTGATCGTATTGACCCAGAGGTCCTAGAATTTTTTTAGAGGGCTTATTTGAACAGAAATTAAATTTTCGAATGCCTTTATTAATCAAAAACAAAAAAAAATTAAAAATAGAATCAATTTGTTACAAAAAACTGCATTTTAGATGTCGTTTCATATTATCAAAGATATTTTATTTTTTATCAATCATAACCATATATGAAGTAATAAGTGACGTGACGTAAGATCTAACACCGATTGTGTACTAATAACCATATATGACGTAATGAGTGACATTACGTAAAAATTGAAAAAAAAAATCAATTTTTATTTTATTTTAGTTTTAGTTCAAAATCGATGAAGTTATCAACTGCAAAATATTTATGGTATCTGAGCAATAATTTTAATCTTGTAATTTAAACTGGACAATACCTGAAAATTTTAAAATTATTTTAATTTTTTGTTAGGTTTTTGATACTTTATCTGAAAGAAGTGAAAAAAAAGTTAAATTTTTTTAAAGAAGAGAAAAAAGTCCGACTTCAGTTCTGAATTTTCTCAAAGAAGAAAAAAAAATTCAAGTTCTGTTCTAAATTTTTCCGTAGGAGATAGAAAAAAGGTACAGTTCAATTCTAGTTTTTTTCCATAAAAAATAAAAAAAGTTCCACTTTGGTTCTAAGTTTTCTCAAAGACGAGAGAAAAAATTAAAAGTTGTGTTATAAATTTTTCCGCAGAAGATAGAAAAAGTTATACTTCGATTCTGACTTTTTCCTAAGAAGAAAAAAAGTTCCTCTTTAATTCTGAGTTTTCTCAAAGAAGTGAAGAAAAATGCAAGTTCTCTTCTGAATTTTCTAGAAGAAAAGAAAAAGAAGTTACAGTTCAATTCTAAATTTTTCCAAATAAGAGAAAAAAGCTCCATTACAGTTCTGAATTTTCTCAAAGAAGAGAAAAAAACTTCAAGTTGTGTTCTGAGTTTTTCCGTAGAAGGTATAAAAAGTTATAGATTGGTCCTGAACTTTCTCAGTGAAGAGAATAAAAATTTCTAGTTATGCTCAAAATTTTTCCATAGAAGATAGAATAAGTTATACTTCGATTCTGAATGAAGGAAAGTTCAAGTTCTCTTCTTATTTTTCTCAAAGATGAGAAAAAGTTACAGTTCTGTTGTAAATTTTTTCGTAAAAGATAGAAAAAGTTATACTTCGATTCTGAATTTTTCCCCAAGAAGAGAAAAAATTCCACTATAATTCTGGGGTTTCTAAAAGAATTGAAAAAATGTTCAAGTTTTCTTTTGAATTTTTTCCCCATGAAGAAAAAAAGTTCCACTTTAATTCTGAATTTTCTCAAAGAAGTGAAATCTTTTTAAAAAATATCGATAATGCACTCAATAATTTCAAAAATTCTTATACAAAACATAGAAAAATAAAACAAACTACTGAGCTAAGACGTCAATAGTATCGAACTGAAATAAGCTTATGAGGATCTTTTCAAAAAATATCGATAATACCTTCAATAATTTCCAAAGTCCTTATACAAAACATAGAATAAAAAGAAATAAAACACATTACTGAATTAAGACGTCAATAGCAACGAATAAAGGCAAGCTTATGAGGATCTTTTCAAAAAATACCGACAATACCTTCAATAATTTCAAAAGTCCTTATACAAAACATAGAAAAATAAACCAAACTACTGAATTAAAACGTCAATAGTATCGAATTAAAGCATTTTTATGGGGATCTTTTGAAAAAAAATTAATTTAAAAAACTTTTTCCACAAAATAAGTTTTTCAAAGAAAAACAAAGAACTCTATTAAACAAAAATGAGCAAAAATAAAATCAAATAATCTACGAAGCGTGAAACTACCGCAAATCAGCAATGATAAATAAATGAAACCAAAAACGAACAGAAATTACAATAAATAACCGAGTCAAACTCAAAACGAGCAGAAGTTAACATAAGTTGGGCTCAAAACCCCTATGTCTTCCCAAGGCCAGAACATAATTTGCACTTTACTTTAATATCTGTTAAGGATTTGCCATTTAGCAGCAGTTTCAATAATCTGGCTAATACAAGTGACAATCTGTCCCTTTAATTCTAACGCCTCTCTCTCTCTCTCTAAAGTATGTCAAATGCCTTCTCTTGTAGTTTATCGTCATAGGCTATTTCTAAGTGTTCTGGCTGGAGTCCAGTTGTCTTCCAAATGAGTAGCCCCTTCTGAACCTTCACCCCTCCCGTTACTGATATCGTTTTATACTTCCAAGCTTTTCAAACAGTTCGTGGTAACAAACTGTAAGTAAGAGATGACCCGGCTCAATAGTAACCGAAACTCTAAAAAACGGGATTTTGATTTTTTTTTATTTATGCTGATTTTAGATATATAAATTTCATCAAGTTTAGTCTTACCCATGAAAATTTACGAGTTATGGAATCTTGATACCAATAGATATTTCAAAATAGTTGTATTTTTATGCTGATTTTAAATATATAAGTTTTATTAAGTTTGGTCTTACCCATCAAAGGTTAGTAGCTTGAAAAAATCTGCCTTATTTTCAAAAAAAGGGGGAAATGCCCCCTAAAAGTAAGAGAATCTTAACGAAAATAACACCATCAGATTCAGTGTGTTGGAAAACCTTACTGTAGAGGTTTCAAGCTCCTATCTGCAAAAATGTGGAATTTTGTATTTTTGGCCGGAAGAAAGATCAAGGATGCATGTTTATTTGTTGTTTTTTTTTCGTTTTCCCAGGGGTGATTGTATCGACCCAGTGGTCCTAGAATGTTGCAAGAGTACTCAGTTGAACGGAAATTAAAAGTTAATTTGCCGTTTTTAAGTGACCCAAGAAATTGGAGGGCAACTAGTATCACTTTTTACAAAAAACTGCATTTCCATGTACATGCTATGCTCACCATTCTACCATCGGAGACTCTTGATCATTCTATAATAGCCAAAGTAAAAAGGGCAACTTCATTTCTCGATGGTGTACCATATAATAAACCTTATTAATTTCCTAGAAACCAGCGTCGTTCTTTTACAAGGAAAAGTTGCCCCGTATGAGATTCGATTTCAAGGCCTTGGGATTGCAAGTCTTGCGCTCTACTGACAGAACCACCAGCGTTGTATATTACAAGGAACAGATTGAGACAGTACCTAAAAATAGTTACATAAAGAACCGATACAGTTCATTATAAATGGGGCCTATGCTAGTTTCATGGGATATAGCTCAAAACATAGTAAAGAAGATAATTACATAAAAGATTGATGTAAAATCATTTCGATGAATTCATTTATAAATTATATTTGTATGTTTGCAATATTTGCATTATCTACTTAAGAAGTGACACCAAAACTGTTGTTTTTTTTTGTCAGGGCGTAATTTGTTATCGGGTAGAGGGTAACTGCCCTCTCAGAACTCCAGTGCTAAAGCTCCTAGCTTTTGGCGGATAGACTTCAACTTAATGAATTTTATATATTTGGAATCACCATAGAAGCCAATTTTTTATCGTAATTATTGTTATCAGAACTCCTTTTTTAAGAGTTTTGGTTACTATTTGCACGAGTCACTCCTTACTTACAGTTTGGTAATTAAAAGTTTACTTAAAACCCAATATTTCCATTTCAAGACCGATAGGCTAATACAAAATCCATGGTATAACTTGCCTCCCCCTCTTGGGACACTTCTTGACGGTGTTCTTGAAGCCCCCACCTCCCTATCTCTCAGACCTTCTTGCATATTTTTCTTAAGGTTCGTGGAGAGTTGGAAAATTTAGGACCAAAAGTTTGCTTTTGAGGCATCATGCACCCTCCCCCATCTCCATAATAGCTGATGGACAATAATATAAAACTGTATATATTTCTTATCAGACACCATGTGAAACAACTTACTTAAGTGCTTTCACAGTCAGCGCAATAGCGCTACCTAAGTAAAGAGCGTAGTGGACAAAATGTATTATTTTTATGTTTTTTTCTCACCAACGCACTTCATATAGAAGCCGTTTCAGAAACTTTGAAAGGAATTTATTCAGTTGGAAATTCAAAGTTCTTGTGACTCTTTTAAGGGTCAGAAGAGATTGGACGGCCTTTTGCATATTAAATAAAAACACTTTTTCCACAAAATAAGTTTTTCAAAGAAAAGTAAAGAACTCCATTAAAAAAAAATGAGCAAAAATAAAATCAAATAATCTACCAAGCGTGAAAGTACCACAAATCAGCATCGACAAATAAATGAAACCCAAAACGAACAGAAATTACAATAAATAATCGAGTCAAGCTCAAAACGAGCAGAAATTAACATAAATTTGGCTCAAAACCCCTATGCCTTCCCAGGGCCAGAACATAATTAGCACTTTACTTCAATATCTATTAAGGATTTGCCATTTAGCAGCAGTTTCAATAATTTGGCTAATACTAGTGAAATACACAAAAGAAAACATGCCGTGGATGTTTCGCAGATAATGTAATTAATGCTTATGAAGGGAAAAAAAATGAAAACAGCAATAATGCAGATTTAACAGCAATAATGTGAAATTAAAATAGAAATAATAGTGTGGATTTCAAGGAGGCACACTTGTGCCTCTATAAAGAGGCGACCCACCACAATGTTAAGCGATTTCAGGTCCTAGAGGTCGCAGAGAGACGGCGGCAATTGCATTTTGTAGCCCAAGCTCAAACTAAGAAACTTGCAAAATTTCATCCTCCTCCGACTTTATTTTCATGGGGTAAACTGGGCCGGAAGTTTCGACCCTCCCACCACAGCCCCCCTTTGACGTTGCCCGATTGGGCTGAAATCTAGAGGTTAAGCTTTCCTAGGGCCCGGGAGCTTATCCTCGAAATTTCAGCTCAATCCGATCACTCCTTCTCTGTTTTCAAAAAACCAAATATAGCCACTTAAAATTCATCATCATCATTTCTTTTTTTTCTTATCCACGCCTACAGGCCACAGTTGGCAACTGATCCGGGTGAATGAGGCCTCATTCAAAGCAGAATTCGACCTGTTAGGGCCTTTTGATATTTTCAGACCTAAAAAATTATCCCCCGAATTTACATTTACGAAAAACCTCGTTTTCCTATAATAGCCCATGTTAATTTTTCCCACCACAACCCCCCTTTAGCGTTGTCTGATCGGGCTGAAATTTAGAGGATAAGCTTTTCTGGGGCCTGGGAGCTTATCCTCGAAATTTCAGCTCAATCTGATCACTCGTTCCCTGTTTTCCAAAAACCAAATATCAAGTTTTGTGGGAATTTGCTTTGCGAAAATAGATTCCATTTACTAAAAAACAATTACAATTGTGTCTCATTAGTTCAGCGGTTGATACTTCAGACTGTCAGGCGGAAAATCCGGGTTCGATTCACCGTCAGAGAAAATTTTTTATATACTGAATTTAAACTTTAAAAAAGAAACTCAGTTTCTTTTTTAAATTATTTGAAAAAAAATTACGTTTTCTAAAGAGTTAAAGAGGCTGAGTTAAAAGTTCGACCCTTAAAACGTACTGGGATTAGGAGGCACAGTTGGGGGGCGGTTAAAGAGGCTGAGTCACAAGTTCGAACCTTAAAACGTACAGGGATTAGGAGGCACCCTGTACGACGTGATTTGAGTATTCAGGAATTAAAAGCCTTAACACAAGAATGTTCAAGAGCGGGGGGTTTTGGGGGCGGCCGCCCCCCCACATTAAAAACTGAAACCCTCACCAAAAAAGTAGTCAAGCAAAAAAAAGTAATAAAATGTACAAAAAAGTGCAGAAAATATTTTAAAAAAAATACGTTTTATAAAGAGTTAAAGAGGCTGAGTTACAAGGTCGAACCTTAAAACGTACAGGGATTAGGAGGTACAGTTGGGGGCTGCCGCCCCCAAACCCCGCTTTCGCAGCCTTTAAATAAAAAAAAAGTTTTTTAAACTGAAAGTAAGGAGCGACATTAAATCTTAAAACGAACAGAAATTATTCCGTATATGAAAGAGGCTGTGCCCTCCTCAACGCCTCGCTCTTTACGCTAAAGTTTTACTCTGTCTCACAACTTTATTTTTTAAAACAATAAAAAACTTTAGCGTAAAGAGCGAGGCGTTGAGGAGGGCACCGCCTCTTTCATATACGGAATAATTTCTGTTCGTTTTAAGATTTAATGTCGCTCCTTACTTTCAGTTTAAAAAACTTTTTATTTTATTTAAAGGCTGCGAAAGCGGGGTTTGGGGGCGGCAGCCCCCCAACTGTGCCTCCTAATCCCTGTACGTTTTAAGATTCGACCTTGTAACTCAGCCTCTTTAACTCTTTAGAAAACGTAGTATTTTTCAAATAATAAAAGAAATAAAAACAAAACAAAAAGGCAAAACACCTTTGAAAAAAGATTGCTTTTTAAAAAATTTTCAAAAAAATGAACAACACACTCATTCACAGCTAATCTAGAGAGTAGCAAAAAGAAATCAATCTAAAATAGAGTCGCATTTGTCCAATCCAAGAAATAGGCAAGATAAAGCGATGTTCATTGTTTGTTGAAATGTTCCATCTGGTACAATTTGTTAAGTCTATATAAAGTCACTTTCATCTCTTCTATGGACAGAAAAATAAAAAAAATTCCACAAAATAAGTTTTTCAAAGAAAAGTAAAGAACTCCATTAAACAAAAAATGAGCAAAAATAAAATCAAATAATCTACCAAGCGTGAAACTACCACAAATCAGCATCGATAAATAAATGAAACCAAAAACGAACAGAAATTACAATAAATAATCGAGTCAAACTCAAAACGAGCAGAAATTAACATAAGTTGGACTCAAAACCCCTATGCCATCCCAAGGCCAGAACATAATTCGCACTTTACTGAAAAAAATATAAATGTTTTTACGTTTATAACTTTAATAAACAAATAATATTAACATTTTGATTACTAAATATCAGTTATATAATTTCGGAGACCACACTGCCTTTCCTTGACGATAAAATAAATGTTCAAAACAGGGATAAAATCCTTTTTAATAGACAGTGTATAATAAGTTTCACAAAAAATACCAGATATTTCGGTCACATATACAGTGACCTAGATATCAGGCATTTTTTGTGAAATTTATTATACACTGTCTATTAAAAAGGATTTTATCCCTATTTTGAACTTTTTTTATCTAAATATCAGTATATGTATATTAAACTGACAATGCACATTCATTTGTATTTTTTTCAGTAAAGTGTAAATTATGTTCTGGCCTTGGGAAGGCATAGGGGTTTTGAGCCCAACTTATGTTAATTTCTGCTCGTTTTGAGTTTGACTCGATTATTTATTGCAATTTCTGTTCGTTTTGGGTTTCACTTATATATCGATGCTGATTTATAGTAGTTTCAAGCTTGGTAGATTATTTGCTTTTATTTTTGCTCATTTTTTGTTTAATGGAATTCTTTACTTTTCTTTGAAAAACTTATTTTGTGGAAAAAGTTTTTTTAATTAATTTCTGTTCGTTTTCTATTGACATAGTCTTTTCAAGGAAAAAGAAAACAATACTTCAAATATTTTCGTTTTTTTTTTAAATTTATAGTTTGGCCTGCTATTTGCATGGTGAAGAAAAATTTTCAGCAATTTTTAACAACATACACCCTTTCAAAAATCTGGACACAAATAGTAGTGTTTAATTTAGTTTCATACCTCCTCTAGTTGACCTGAAATGGAAAACTTTATACCATTCGCAAAAAATCTGTTTACTTCTTTGATAGCTTTGATACACTTACGCTATTTTGATTTGGTTATATTTTAAAAGCACAAGTAGTCCCGACAGTTTAAACAAGATACCCCTAGTAGTTCTTTGGATACTGCTGAGATACTTTATTGGGAATTAGCATTAACACAGTGCATTTTGATTTAATCTTAAGGCAACATTTAGTTTTGAAGCATAAAGGCAAATGGGAAGGTGGGCGTGGGAGGGGGATTAGTTTCCCTCCAATCACTTTCCACTATTAAAAAGGGCATCAGCCCTTTCTATTTTCAATCGTATGAGCCCTTTCCGAAGTTCCTAGGACAACTCCTTCGATACGAAGTGACCTGGTCTAAACAAAAAAAAAAATAATACATTATATCCCACATCGATCTTTACTATAAAAATGTCAAGCCTTCCAATCACTTTCGACTATTAAAAAGGGCACTAGGTCTTTCGATTAACAAACGAAAGAGCCCTTTCAGAGTTTCTACGACAACACTTCCTATAACACCTTATATACCCCCAGGGCATAAATTACAACCCTTACCCTAAGGGCTGTGAGGATGGTTGTCATCCTCTAAGACCTAATTTCCAGAACTTTCAACTACGTTAAACAAAACGGGTATTTAAAAAATTTGATTGGATGTGTCTGGGAAAATGGTGGGCATGATAGGGACATTAGTTGCTCTCCAATCACTTTCAACTATTAAAAAAGGCACTAGCCCTTTCAACTTCCAATCAAATGAGCCCTTTTGAAGTTTCTACGACAACGCTTTCAATAAAAAACTTATGTGTCCCCAGGGCATAACTTACACCCGTTGCCCTGAGGACTGGGTGGGGGTATCTTCCTCTAAGACCTAATTTCCAGAACTTTCTGCAACGTTGAACGAAAAGGCAATCTGAAAATTTTGATTGAATGTGTTTGGGGGAATGGTGGGCGTGAAAGGGGGCTTAGTTAACCTCCAATCACTTTCAACTATTAAAAAGGGCACTAGTCCTCTCAATTTCGAATTGAATGAGCCCCCTTTGAAGTTTTCACGACAATTCTATCTATAAAAACCTTATATGCCCCCAGGGCATAACTTACAACCTTTGCCCTGGGGGCCCTAGGGGGTTTGTCATCCTTAGATTCAAGATTTTTTCAAGATTCAAGATTAAACAACTTTACTAAAAATCATTCATGCCGGCTTGACAACTGGTTAAAAATAAAGCACATATATGCTTGAAAAACGCAACCAGTACACATTTACTAAATTATAAAACTAACCAAATCATCACTGAAATAAACACAAATAAAGAACAATAAAAAAAAGAGATAAAAATAAAAATTACTAAATAATAAATTATGAAAAAAAATAAAAATAAAAATAAATAAATCATAAAAAAATAATATAATAAAATGATAATAAAACGAATATATTAATAACAGAACAAAATACAAAATTACTTGATTTGTCCTCTCTCGTCTTCCAGCCCCACACTCACCAACCGCCCGTAAGGAGATACTTCTTTAACCGGTTTTTAAATTGCGGAACACTTTCCGCTTCCCAAATTGAGTCTGGAAAATTATTCCAGACCACCGGACCCGAGTGCCTTGCCACATGGCTAGAATGAACCGTACTTCTTGGCTCACTTACCAGGTCTCCAGCATTTCTCGTAGCATATCCATGATAAAATGAGTTAAAACGAATAAAAATTACTAAAAACATCAGGCGCTAAACCATTTAAACTCTTAAACAAAAAATTCCCAATATAAAAATATCTAATCTGACATATATTCAAACTCCTAAGTTTCCTAAAAATCGATCTGTACTTAAAACTCCTGTATCATACTTACCAATTAATCTCACTGCTTTATTTTGCTGAATCTGCACTCGTTTAAAATTGCACGTAAAATTACTAGCCCAAATCATACATCCATAATTTATATACGGCGCAATCAAAGAATGGTATAAAAGAACTAAAATATGAGAAGGTAAAAAATGTTGAAAACCATCCCAAGGCCTCGGGCTACCTTACACGCAACCACATCACCATGTCTTCTCCAGCTGAGGTTCTGATCGAGAATGAATCCTAGATAACGCACTTCCTCAAACCGCTTTAGTACATCACCATTTCTTGCTATTTCACTGGGAAGATCTGGGGAGACACCAGTCCGACCAAACAGACTATAGTTACTCTTTGCCGCGTTAATGCTAAGTAAGCTAATGACTACAAAGTCACTCAACCCTTGCTGAGTTCTGTTAGCTTTCTGGACCAATTCTTCAAGAGTCTTCGCTACCACAACAAGTGCTGTATCGTCGGCAAAAGATATCATAGACGCACCAGGAGTATATAACCGCATACTGTCAACATACACTAAATACAACATGGATCCTAAGACGGAACCCTGGGGAACTCCACAAGAAACAGGAAAAAACTTAGAAAACTTCTCCCCTAGATTTACCCTAACTGACCTATCATTTAAATACGAACTAAACCAATCCAAACATCTACCTTTTACACCCAAATGCCTTAATCTATCCAATAAAATACTAAAATCAACGGTATCAAACGCTTTTTTAAAATCTATAAAAATACTAATACAATATTCACCCTTTTCCAAAGCTAAATTAACATTTTCTAAAATATGCTGGACAGCGTGCGAAGTCGAATGGCCCTTCCGGAATCCAAATTGGCCATCATACAATGCATGCAGGCTTGTGAGGTGATCATAGAGTCTTCCATGGATAATTTTTTCATAAACTTTCGAAAACACTGGCAAAATAGAAATAGGCCTCCAGTTTGATATATCCATTTGAGTGCCCCCTTTGTAGAGGGGGAGAATTTTTACTGTTTTCAATAATTTTGGAAATACTCCCTTCTCCATTGATAAATTTATTAGGTGCACTAGCACAGGAAGAATGTACACCAGAATTCATCGAATAGTCTTCAAGTTAACACCATCTAACCCGGCACTGTTGGATCCAATCGAGCTGACGATCTTTGTTAATTCATATGAATCACAGGCACGAAATTCCATTTCCGTTCCCTTGCCCCTCCCATCTGCACACGAGTTGCAACGAACAAGAGCTTGGGAATTTCTAGTTTCTGCTTGTATCTTCGTTCCAATGTTAGTAGAATAATCACCAAACTTGTCACACAACTCTTGTCTATTCTCTACAACCACTCCTTGTAAATCTAAACTAAATACCACTGGAAAATAATCAGATGCCGAATTCACTACAATATTAGAAAACGCCTTTCGGATATACTTTGAAGAGACAAACACATTGTCAATCAGGGTAGCAGAGTGGTCCGTGATCCTAGTAGGAATTGTTACAGTGGGAAAAAGATCATTAGAAACCATAAAATTTAAAAAGTCTAAATTAAAACTACCTGTAGATAAAAGATCAAAATTAAAATCATCCATACATATTAACTCTTGCTCTGACTTCTGAACTATCATTAGAAGACTTTGGAAACCTTCTGTGAATTCCTCATACGACCCACTTGGAGGTTTATAAACTACTGATAGGATAATTTTTCTCACACCAAGCCTCATACCAATCTCAATTTCAATAGAAAGTGTTTCTACCTTACCTTCTCTCCAGACATCAAGATCCTCCCTGGGCTTCCAGTTAAGTGAATCCCTTACTATCAAACCGAGTCCGCCGGGGTTCATTGAAGCTCTACTCCTCGTGGTAAGCTGATAGCCGGAAAATTAAAAGACGAGACAGGATTATCCTGAAATGGTGGAAATGATGGGCGTGGAAGGGGTGTTAGTTGCCTTCCAATCACTTTCGACTATTAAAAAGGGCACAAGCCACTCCAATTTCCAATTGAATCAGCCCTTTTCAAAGTTTCTACGACAACTTCTTCGATACGAAGTGCCCTGCTCTGAAGGAAAAAAATAAAAAATAATACATTGTGCTAACATCGTTCTTATATGCCCCCTAGGCATAACTTAAAACCCTTTCCGGGGGGGTTGTGGGGTAGCAATATCTCAAGAACGGCTGACGGTATTAAGTTGAAACGTCCAGGTCTACTACTATTACTACTTCTGCTCTTACAATTTGAATAAATCAAAAGAGTTAAGTATATCCAGGTTTTCAAAAAGCATAGAAACAATGTCTTCGGAATGGTACTAACTTTTATTTTTCATGTCAACTTGAGGAGGTATAAAACTGAATTAAACAAAACTATGCGCGTCCCAATTTTCAAAAGGCTGCCAAAAATTGTTGAAACATTTTCTCCAACATACAAATAACAATACAAACTATGGATTCTTATATTAAAAAAATGACAAGATTTAGAATATTCTGTTTTCCATGAAAAAGATTACGTTAATAAAAAACAGAGATTAATTAAGAAAAAGATTTTTCCACAAAATAAGTTTTTCAAAAAAAGTAAAGAGCTTCAATAAACCAAAATTGAACAAAAATAAAGTCAAACAATTTTCCAAGCGTAAAACTACCACAAATCACTATCAATAGATAAATGAAACCCAAAATGAACAGAAACTAGAATAAATAACCAAGTCAAACTAAAAACAAGCAGATATTAACACGAGTAGGGCTGACCCCCCCATGTCTACTGAAGATCAGAACATAATTTGTACTTTACTGAAAAAAAGGCAAATGAATGTGGACAGACAGTCTTATACACATATACTGATATTTATTCCCTGAAGTTCTAATAATTTTTGATTTATTAAAGTTAAAAACGCGAAAAAAAATTAAAATGTATTTTGTTTTCATTAAAGTGCGCTATCAGCTCCGTTTTTTGGGCTTCAGTTTTGCATAATCCTACTAAGCTAAATTAAACAAATAAAAAAAAATTTCAAATGAAAGTAAGGAGCAACATTAAAACCTAAAACGAACACAAATTATTACTCATATGATGGGGTGCTAGTCAATATCTCACTTTTTATGCTAAAGTTCAAATTTTGTTCCAATTCTTTAAGAACGACCCTTGAATCACAAAGGCCGTTTAATTAGAATAGATAGCTGTTTTGAAAGTACTAAAAAAATTTAGCGTAAAGAACGAGGTATAGTTTACCTAGGGGGTAAACCCGCTCATATACGTAATAATTTATCTTCGTTTTAAGGTTTAATTTTGTTCCTTACTTTCAGTTGAAAAAACTTGTTTTTTTATATTTAATTTCTGATCTTTTTTAAATAATGCTTGGAAATCCGGCAGCCCCTTCATAGAAATATCTCTTCTCCCATGAAAACATCCTCTATGGAGAGATCCTCCCACGTAATCCACTCCCCTGACCCCACACTAGAAAAAAATCCCTCCTGAAAGTGTCTATATATTTCTCAATAACCAATACTATATGTAAACAATTGGCAAAGTTCATAACTTGCATCCCTTCCCCAGGGGGCTCTGGGGGATTAAGTCATCTTCAAAGATATGGTTAAATTTTCGACTATGCTGAACAAAATAGCTATCTTAGAATTTTGGTCGGGTGACTTTGAGAACAAAATGAGCGTAGGAGAGGGCCTAGTTACCCCTCAATTTTTTTGGTTAATGAAAAAGGGCACTAGAACTTTTACTTTCCGTTTGAATGAGCCATCTCACGATATTCCAGGACCACCAGATCGATACAATCACCCCTGGGGAAAAAAACAACAAAAAAACACACAAATAAACACGTATCCGTGATCTTTCTTCTGGTGAAAAATATAAACTCCACATTTTTGTAGATTGGAGCTTGAAACCTCTACAGTAGGGTTTTCTGATACGCTGAATGTTATGGTGTAATTTTCATTAAGATTCTATAACTTTTGGGGGTATTTCCCCCTTTTTCCGAAAATAAGGCAAATTTTTTCAGGCTCGTAATTTTTGATGGGTTAAACTAAACTTGATGAAACTTGTATATTTGAAATCAGCATAAAAATCCGATCCTTTTAATGTATCTATTGGTATCAACATTCGGTTTCTTAGAGTTTTGGTTTCTATGTAGCCGGGTTGCTCCTTACTTACATTTTGTTACCACGAAACTGTTTGATAACAATTGGTTTATTTGTGCTAGTTTTATAAATACATGTTGCATGGGCTAAGAAAGAAGAGACAACTTTTGTTCTTTTTAAGCTTCAATTTTACTGAAAGGATAAAGGCCCTCCATATTTATTAACGTTTCAGTTCCTGGGTTGTTTTTGCAGGGAGCCTGCCACCGAACATTGTGGCAGCTAAAATCAAACCCCGGGCCCCCTTATTACCAGGCAAAGCATCAATTCAATGTACTACCTCATGACTCAGTTTCGCTCTTTATCAATTATTTTTTTTGCTAATTAATGCAATTAGTAATTAAGTGCTGTAAAGTAAACGTGAAAGCAATTTGGATTGTTGGACCAGAACTTGTTATGCTGCATATTATTATCAACCTTCAACTATTCTCTGTCATGAAAAAAAGGTCGAGGAACTACAATAAACGTTCTAAAGTGCGATAACGTGCGTTCTGAAGTGTGTTGAAAACGTTTATTTTATGCGATAAAAATATCCCATAGCACTTTATATTTTTACTGTAAAAACAGAAAATAATCCGTATATGAGGGGGATTTGACCCTCCCCATACCTTGCTTTTTATGCTAAAGTATGACCTTTTGTCCTAATTTCTTAAGAAAAGCTACTCAAACACAAAGGCCGTTGATTGTGAATGAGAAGTATTTTTAAAGATCTTTAAGACCTTAGCGTGAAAGGCGAAGATTGAGGAAGGGGAAAGTCCCTTACAAACAAAATAATTTCTGTCCGTTTTAAGTTTTAATGTTGCTCCTTAAAACTTACTTTAAGGTAAAGCTCTAGTTTTGTACAACACTACAAAAATGGGAAGATATCATCCCCGGTTTTATAAATGTCTGTTGAATAAACAAAGATGATAAGAATTTCGCCCTGCTACTGCTGACTTTTGGTCTTTGGTCATCATTTTTGGTACTTTTACACTCTCTGGGCCTTTACAAGCAAACCAGTCACGAAAACCCCGTTTTTGACGGGTTAATTCAAGACACCGCTACAGAGTATGCAATACAAAGCGTGGTTTTCATTGCGTATACGACATTTAAACTGTTGTTTTTGGGGGTTTTGTGGAGAAAAAGGTACCTAGGTTAGGTTAGGTTGTGCAAATAAATAGCCCGAATTTGTTTATAAACTATTATATATTCATCCTATTTTATTTTATTAGCATTAACCAAACTTGACTTTTTAGAAAGGCTCATATAATGCGTAAGTACCTCATTTTTTTCTATAATTTATACGAGTTAAATTTTAAGGCCATCAAATGTTTAAATTTCACGGAAAAGCAACTTGTATTGTTCGACCAGAACTTGCTATCCTCGATATTATTTTCAGCCTTAAGGTCCTCTCTGTCATATAAGAAAGGTCGAGGAACTATAGGCAAGATAAATATTTTTTTTTCACTTGCCGGTCTGATCGTTATATTTGATTTATCTTTTTCTATCGACTTTAAGAGCAGCATGATTTCTAGGCGAGGTTATAGAGTTTATGTTAATAGTTGATTCTTGGGCGCTTATCCAATCTACGGCATTATTCCTTCTTGGCATTATTTTTTGTTTTTGACATTAATTGTCTAGACAACATTACACACTTACTGTAGACAAGAAGAGTCACTTATTCAACAAACTTGATTTATTGAAATTGTCTATTCATTTAACCATATTAGTCATGTCCATTCAGCCATATGTTCGTTTAGCCATAATGGGCAATCTCTGTGTCGTATTTAATGTGGGAAAAAAGTGCTTTGGTCACTTTATACAGTGCTTAGTCCACTTTTATGGTTTTTGCCAAAACTGTAAAAGGTTTAGGTTGCAAGAAATACAGAAATTTATAATATGATTTAGATTTATTCCTTTCAAAAGCTATAATGGATATTAGGGATGTTACCATGTGGCCAAAGGATGGCCGTTTCCTAGGTTACCTCCTTGATGAAAATTTATCTTTTAAGCACCATTTTGATTTGATTAAAATGAAGATATGCAGAAACTTTGGTAATTAATTGATCAATCCTGGATCAATTCTGAGAATCACATTTCGCAGTTTGATCCATTATTGTGTTTCTTAAAATTAAATTGAAAAAATATATGTTTATCCAACTGAAAGTAAGCAACATTGTAGCAACATTATAACTTAAAATAAACACTAGCTATTCCATATTTGAGGGGAGGGGTGCTCCTCCTTAATACCTTGCTCTTCACGCTAAAGTTTTTAGTAATTTTAAAAAAATTTCTTAATCTGATTAAACTGTACTTGTTTTTCAGGAGTCTTCTTAAAGAACTAAGACAAAAAGTCAAAATTTTCAATCTTATTCAGGAAGTAAATCGTTCAGGGACTAAATCGTTACTTAATAAATTGTTATTCTATCCTGTACATCTTTCACTTTTCTTCAGCTCCATGGTGATATTCCCAGGCCCCTTATATTTGCTTCATCCTTTGTATCTGATCGATCGAATTATTAGCTCCATCGCTCTCAGAATATTCAAATTCTGCATACTCAAAAAGTAAACCAAGATTTTAATCCTTTCGCTACGTGTTATTTTAAGTAGAACACCCTTGGTGATTCGGCTTGAGAATGCCACTCGTTTGGCACCTTCCAAAAACTTTTTCTCTCTTCTCTCTCTTTTTCTCTCTCTTTTGATTTAGTGCTTAATTGAAACTTATGCATTCCCGCTCTTTTACAAGCCTGGGAGCCTAGGAGCCTTTAGCAGCATATATTCTTTGTATAACTAATTAAATATGGATAAGTCCAATTTTATCTTCAAGTTATCGCAAGTTGTTGCAGTCACAGTAAATCTTAGTGACAAGTAGTCGCAGCAATGGTGGCAGTAGCAGTGGTGTCAGCAGCAGCAATAGTAGTAGTAGAAGTTGAAGTATTAGTAGTAGTAGTAGTAGCAGTTGTAATAGAAGTAGCAGTAGTAGTAGTAGTAGCAGTAGTAGTAGTAGTAGTATTAGTTGTAGTAATAGTAGCAATAATAATAGTTGTAGTAGTAGTATTAGTAGCAGTAGCAGTAGGAGTTGTAGTTCAGTAGTAGTAGTAGTAATATGCGGTAGTTGTAATATTAGTCGCAGTAGTAGCGGTAGTAGTAGCAATAGTATTAATGTAGTAGTAGCAGTAGTAATAGCAGTAGTAGTAGTAGTAGCAGTAATAATAACAGTAGTAGTAGTAGTAGTTGTGGCAAAACTAGCCGAAGATAAAAAAAAGTATTTTGACAAAAATAGGTGTCATTGATTCGCAAGGCACTAGAAAGGGTCAAACATTGTTTTTCTCAGATTGGCAAAGAAATTTCAGGGTAATTAAGCTACACCACGGGGATCCTACCCGTGCCAACATACTTTGAAAGAGAAATAGTACATTTCTACAGTCGATATTTCAACATACTTTAAAATATCGACTCTTCGTCGAAAAAATTTTTTACTTAAGAGAAAAAAAGTTTTGCGTTGATCTGCTTTAAAATTCCGGACCATAAAATCACCTTAATTAAAACTCCAGGGCCAGGAGAATCCCAATAACAACTAAAATTTTAAGGAAAGATCTGATTGCATTAATTCGTAATGGTCTTTTCCTTAAGATAGTAAGACGTAACTTCTTTTAATAAATGACCTTGACATATATTTATGTAAACAAAAGAACAGTTACTACTAAATACATCATAAAAAAACTTTTTTTTAATAAAATGGCAGGTTACGAAATTTGTATATTTGAGATTGTCTACAGGATATGGGCCAGAATGACCTCATCCCCATAGAAGACATGAGGTTAGTCTGGTTGTCAATCCATATAAACAATAAACTCCCTTCACCTAAAATTCTTTAATAATATTGCTATTGTAAGTTTATTGAACAAAAATACGGCTAATGGAAAATTTAGACGGATTGCTGAAATTTTGTTTAAATTTAAATTATTATGTAACATGTTAATTCTTAAGCAGAGAAATATAAGAAAACGTTATAAACGTTCCCAATACTATCTAGGAATAGAACTATGTCAATTAAACGCGAAATAAAGTTAATATAAAAAAAGGGGTTCCCAAAAAACGATTTTCAAAGAAAACTACTGAAAATAGCTTATTTCATTTCTGTCCGTTTTTGGAGCAAGTCATTCATCTATAGCAGTATGTTTTATCTTTGTTTTTGACACTACTATTCATTTTCTGCTTATTTTGGGTTTATTTATTCATTAATGGTATTCTTTTCGGTTTAAGTTTGTTTTATTAGGTGACTTTATTTCTGCTTTTCTTAAGCTTTGAAATCGCTAAATTTTTTTTTTGGGGGGGGGGAACCTTTTTTTCTGAAAAAAGATTGTTAAATTAATTACATAATAGAAAAATAATTAGAAACTAAAATATTATAGATCTGGCTTTAGAAATTACCATTACAATATATCACTTAGTGTAATTTAAATGCGATGCATATTTTTCTTGGATTATTTAGATTAAAAAATCCTCTGGGTTTAATGGTATCAAAATAAAGGGATAAATATTTATATTAAATAACGAAACTGGAAAAAAAAATATCGAAAAACTATACCATTATAGCTAGATGTTTTCAGAAGGATTGCCTAAAATTAGGAAGGAAGAAGAATTAGGGAAGAAGTCCTAGAATTAGGGAAAGGGTTGAGACATTAACTTCGCAGGGTATATTTTAGGCCTCGGATTCAATCCTGAAAGTTTCATTCAACTAACCCAACTACTTCCCAAAATAACAAGGAACCCCTCAAGTAGAGCTTTACTGAAAAACATAATAATAATCTGTATTTAAAAGCCAATTAAAGCCATATACATATGTAGCTGTGTTGGCCTCAACCAGTTTGTGCTGTAACGGCTTGTTTGCAGCAGTATTAGTTAGGGGCGGATCCAGGATTTTTTTTTGGGGGGGGGGGGCAAAATAGGTTGATCCGATAAACTTGCGTTAGGAGCAAGTTTAGTTAACGCAATCTTGCGTTAATTAAGTAAATTACATTACTTTGGACTATTTTAGGGGGTGCATGCCCCCTTGCCCCCTGGATCCACCACTGGTATTAGTATTTTAAAATATATTAGTTAAATCCATTACTTAGTGTAATTTGAGTTCGACGAACTGTCTTTCTTCAACTGTTTAATAATAAATTTTCTAATGTTATTATGGCCCTATTGTTAAGTGATGGTATTCCTTTCAGATATGGTTGAACTGTCTCTTAAATGTGTTACGATTCAGAGTAAATAGCGCTCCAACGACGGTGCGACCGTATGCATTTGGATTTGATTTAGAGGGCCAACAGCACAGAACAGAAGTACGAAGTATGTTGTTTATCATAATAATTTTTTTCTTGTTACCTCGTTCTAAATTTCCCCCTCCCCCTCCTCAAAAATTTTGATGTTAAGCTATAATTGAAAATGCAATCTGTAAAAGGAAAATAGTATTTTCTCGTTATAAAATAAAGAATATCTGGCTAAAAAATAGGATAATTGGTAAAAAATGTAAATTAAATCTGTTAAAATTTCAAACCGAACAGCTTTATTCCGAGAATTGATTTTCGAAAATATGCAAGTTTACAGCCATTTGGAGGTATTTCTTCTATTATGTCATTATTATGTCATTCTATTATGTCATTTTTATACTTTTCTTTGTTTGTGTTATTTTTGTTCTTAACAAATCTTTAAGTGATGATGCTGATGAAAATATAACGTAAATCGTGCCATTTTAGCTTTTGCCTTCTGATGTATAACCGTCATTTTTGAAGCAAACATTGATATATTTAGGCTATATATATTTTTTCAAATGATCATTTTTCTTGAAAGAATTGTTTTGTTGTTTTTTGCCTTTTTAACCGTAATATGTCAAATGGAAGTCAAAGTTTCGACTATTTTGGAGACGTCAGTTTAACTAATATTATCGAATTCTAGCTATTGCAAACGCTATTGCCAAAACCAATCAACCCAAGAATGTGCTAAAAGAGATAAAGGCACGCTTATTTGTGAGATTTTCCCTATTATTTCCTTAATTGTTCCAGTAATTGTCATGCTTCCGGCGTGTTTTTAAAAGGTTTGCCGCACCAAATAATTCTCAACCCCAATCCCAAAACGAATTCTTGGTATATTCCTCTCTTTACTCACCCAACTGCTTAAGTAACGTTGAGTTAACCTTGAGTTAGCTAATTAAGTATTATTCTTATTATTGTAAACCCATTTTCCTGATAAACACAAAAAAACCTGAATAGTGAATACTTATGAAAAATTCTAATCATATCAAAGTTAAGAAACTCTAAATAACACATCAGGTAAACTATAAATAAGTAAAATGATGCATATGCATTTGAGTTGACCTTGAAACTTGAACTATTTAGGACAGGATTTAACTCACTAGCCGTCAACGTCTTCTACTGCTAATTGTGGGCCCAAAGGAGTTGTGAGTCATGAAACAGTGTTTCCATCCATACAGAGCGTGACCTCTAGGGTGAGACTTAGCTTGCAACCTTCGAATGCAATCAACGGGAATCATCTTTGAAACACTAAATATGGTTTAGACAGTAGCAGATCCAGGAGGACCGCCCCCCCCCCCCGAGATTTTTTCTGGTGCCCTAATTCCTTGTTTATTTTTATTCTTTTTGTGGAATAAATTTTTCAATTTGGTCAATTATTGGTGCCCTTATCACAATGACCCAACCTCCAAAATTTTGCTCAAGAATCACCCCTGGGTTGAGCTACTGAAAAAGCTGTAGCTTAATCTTTTCAGTAATTCCTGTTGAAGACAGTGATGTTGAAATGCTTCAGTAATTGAGATTCTACTATTCTATGTAATTTCAACGATTTGTCCGAGAAAGACACAAACGTAAGGGAGAGGGAGGGACGTCAGCCTTATTTGTATGAAACTTTAGACAAACTAAAAGACCGAAAAGTTTTTTTAGTTACAAGATCTTTACAAGTACATCTCTGTTTCTACGTGGTAAGGATATCTCTTCGGGGGTGTATTATTTCAAAAGCAAGAACGTGACATTAGGACTATTTATTTAATGGAAGTTTTGGCCTAATATATTATTGCTTAAATGAGGCTATTGTTTTATCTTTAGTTTTTAATCATGGAAATTTCGATCACTCGAAGTTTTTTCGAAAATGAAATTTAGTTTTTTTGAGATTTTTGAATCTTTAGTTTGATCCACCAATCCTGCAAATCCATAATTTTTTTGAATTGTTCTAGTCAACAATACATACCTTTAGTTTTCACCCCCACCCTTTCCAACAGCCTGAATATTCCTCCTCTGATTGCATTTAGTTTGAAACGCTGCGTTTCTAAATAAAATGCGTTTCAAGGGTTTTATATAAAGAGTTATCTATCAATTGTGTAAACTTTATTTCCGATCAAATACGTTGAAAAAAAGACAATCGTTTAGTTTTTTCGTCTAGTTATTTATCCAAATGTTGTGTAGTATTTAATTACAAAAACAAGTCGACGGGTTGGCGAGACGGGTTTAATTTATGTTCAGAAACCCAAGTCCTGTAAAGTGGCTGATAAGATGGCACTCCTTTAAGAATAACATATCGAGGTCTTGTGGGGTTTTCACGATTTTTGAACTTACCATATTTATGTTTCACAAAATGCTAAAAGTCGCTAGACAACCAGTTTGATAATTTAAACTTCTGGAACACTAGTTCTGTAGCTGCAACAGACTTGAGATGTTATTCTTGTCTATGACCTCCTCTGAAAGAAACACTATAATTTATGATTATAACTATTTATATATTTATATAAATACTTATATTATATATAACATAATATTATAATATAACTACTTATGTAACAATAAACACTATTTATAATTATACAAAATTTTTTTGTCCTGCACGTTTTTTATGTTGCTTCCTTTTTAACCAACACTGTCGCGCTAACTGATTTAAAACGTTGATGAAGGGGGGGGAGGGGGGTGGCGTGAGCAAAATATATTTTTGAAATCTAGAAAATGAACAGTGTGTTTTTTTTTCTTTTTTTGCAATGAAAACACCAAAAAAAGGTGTTCTGAAATCCAGGGGGGTAAGCGTGCTGCCCACCTTCAATTAAGGTCACTGCGTTTTCATTTTGTTATATTAAGGCCCCAGGCCGTATGCAGGGGGTTTTACCCCCCCCCCCCCCCCGATAAAAATTTCCTACTCATGAAAATTTAATAAAAATTCATAAATTACACGCAAACAATTTTGATACGTTTTTAAAAAAATTGCCTCCCCCACAGAAAAAACCGTTGATATGGCCTTGTTGTAGCCCTTGTGCAATGTCTCAGATGCTTGTGGCTTATATTAAGTGGCTTGTCTAATATTTCAGGAACGGCTGAGAGTATTAACTTGAAACTTCCATGGAAATTGAAGGGGGCGTTGAACTAACTCAGAAGATACCAAGGACATTCATAGGGCCTTAATATAGAAGTAATGGGTCGCATTCGAAGGGGTTATGAAGGGAATTATTCGATTGGATTTTTTCATTTCAACATTATGGTAAAATTTCTTGCACACACTCGTACTTCAAATATTTGCCAACTGAAATACATTAAAAGTTTGACAAACAATTTAATAGTTGATATATTTCAATCTAAGAAAAGACCTTCATTCCCCCTAATAGTGTTTATTCGGCCTAAACGAATATATAGCGAAAAAAGCTTTTTTTAAATTCTAGGATTTATGAAACAGGCATTTCCGGATCTTAGATGACGACGAAATTATGCTGTTTAATGGTGTAAATATTTAAAATATGTGAACATAAAAATAGCTATTATTTGATAATTTTCATTTCAAATAAACAAAAATATTGTGGAACCTCTGTTTAATTTATTTTTTTCTGCATTTTCTAAAATAAAAATTTTTTTTTATTATTGTGTTCCCTTCAGAAGAGGCCATAGAGAAGAACGTTATCCTAGATTTCTGTTCATTTGGTTTAATCGTCTAAACAGGGGTGACAAACCCCCAAAAAGCCTTTAGGAGAAAAATATAGAGGACTTGCAGGATTTCCGACTCCTGAGCATATTTCATTCGCGTTCCACGAATGCTATAAGTCGTAAGACAAAAAAGTATAAAAAATCCTTAATGTGAATTGCATGGTCCGACCGGATATAAATAATTTTTTTTTCCATCTTGGTCAGTCCAATTGAAAAAAAAAAACACGAAATGATATTTTGTGACGCTTAATTTGTGTTCATAGGGCTCCATGTTCAGCCATCTAAAGAGGTTGATACGACCATAAACACTCCTTTAATAATAAGATATAGCGGACTTGTAGGGCTTTCACGACTTATTAAGTTAGTCTATTTACATTTCACAAAATACTATAAGAAGCCAGACAAGCAACATATAAGTATAAACTATACATAGTATAAACAACATATTAGTATAACTTGACTTACTTGACTTATGTCTCCTGCCGGGCGCTGCTCGGCGTAGAGAGTGACGTCTGCCTCCTCCATCCACTTCGGTCCATGGCAAGCGTTTGCACATCGCTCAACCTGATATTTGCCATTGTCAGGAACTCGGACAGGCTGTCAGAACATCGTTTTTTCGGTCGGCTGCAAGGTCGCTTCCAACCGGCTTTGACAGGGTCGAAGTCATGGATCGTTTTCGCAGGTATGTGTGGAGGCATTTGAAGTAGGTGTCCGAACCATCGTAATGTTCGCTCGGCTGCTTGGGTCGAAAACCGAGACTGCTTGGTGAGCTGCAGCAGCTTCTCATTGCTGATGAAGTCGAGCCATCGTAGACTTTCGATCCTCCTCAGGCTCTTCGACTGAAAGACATCAATTGCCTTGAGGGTTGCGGCTGATGCTTGCCACGTTTCAGCTCCATAGAGCATCACAGATCCGACGATGGCGTTGAAAATCCGCAGCTTCGTTGTACGATTGATGTTTGGTTTTCGCCAGAGGTGACGGTTCAGTCTGCCCATGGCAGAAGACGCTTTGGATATTCTCGCTTGTAGTTCAGAAAGAAGGGAGCCATCTGAAGAAATTATAGAGCCCAGGTAGGTGAACCTTTGGACAACTTCGATACTAGTGGTGCTATCCAGGCTAACTGAAGGATTGGCAGCAGGGGAGGATGGGTCTATGGCCATAATTTTCGTTTTAGTCTAATTTGTCTGCATTCCTACTTTTGCAGCTTCTTCTCGTAGGATTCGAAGCACTTCCAGCAACTGCTCCATGGAGTACACCGGAATGGCCAAGTCATCGGCAAAATCAGCATCTGTAATGACACGATCTCCAAACTTGAGTCCAAAGCTGAGACGTGAAGTAGTCCTTGTCATAACGTAGTCTATGATGACATTGAAGAGCTCTGGGACCACTGCCCATCCTTGGCGCACTCCTGTCGGGATTTGGAAGAACGGGCTGCGGCGGCCGTTCACTTGAACACAGCTCTCCGTCCCATGGTGTAGAGCTTTGGATAGTCTGCAGTATTTCTCAGGGAGGCCTGTCGATTCTAGAATCCGCCAAAGAGCTTCTCGGTCCACTAAGTCGAACGCAGCACGGAAGTCGACGAAGGTAAAAAAAAGCTTTTTGTCGGAACTCCATGGCTTTTTCTATGATTTGTCGGATCGTAAAAATCTGCTCGATGGTTGAACGGTCCGACATGAAACCAGGTTGCTCCGGTCGCCGGATTTTACGAATGATATTTCGACATCGATCTAGCAGGACCATTGAGAAAAGTTTTCCCGGGACAGACAGTAGGGTTATTCCACGGTAGTTCGAGCAGTCGCTTCTAGAGCCTTTCCTCTTCCACAAAGGGATAATGACACCCTTCCGCCAATCTTCGGGAATTATCTCGGTTTGCCAGATTGTAGAGAACAGGGTGTGGATAAACAGGAGCATAACAGGACCTGCATATTTTAGCAGCTCCGAACTCAGGCCACAAATACCGACAGCTTTATTGTTCTTGAGCCTTTTTACTGCATTTCCAATTTCTGAGGGGCTGAAAGGCTCGAATATTAGTATAAACATATTATATATACTATAAGTAGCCAGACACGCAACGTATTAGTATAACCGTATTATATATGCTATAAGTAGGCAGAAAAGCAACATTTTAGTATAAACTATACGTAGTATAAACAACATATTAGTATAAGCATATTATATATACTATAAGTAGCCAGACAAGCAAAATATTAGCATAAACTATACATAGTATAAACAATATATTAGTATAAATATATTATATATACTATAAGTAGCCAGACAAGCAACATATTAGTATAAACTATACATAGTATAAACAACGTATTAATATAAACATATTATATATACTATAAGTAGCCAGACAAGCAACATATTAGTATAAACTATACATACTCTAAACAACATATTAGTATAAACGTATTATACATACAATAAGTAGCCAGACAAGCAACATATCAGTATAAACTATACATAGTATAAACAACATATTAGTATAGACATATTATATATACTATAAGTAGCCAGACAAGCAACATATTAGTATAAACTATACATAGTATAAACAAAATATTAGTATAAACATATTATATATACTATAAGTAGCCAGACAAGCAAAATATTAGTATAAACTATACATAGTATAAACAACATATTAGTATAAACGTATTATATATACTATAAGTAAGATAAGATAAGATGTTTATTCCAAAAAATGACTATCACAAGCCCCGAAGGGCCGAATTCGCATTTCGTGGTCATATAATAAAAAAAAACATAGAAATAGCACAACAACTAAAAAACTGGCTAAAAAATGCCAAAAACAACAATATCAGAAAGGCAAAGCCATTCATTAGTCTAAAAAACAAAAAGTGTCAAATATAAGGCAGTTATAAAGGCACAAACAAAAACAAAACCAAAAAAAAAAAAATTGAGATAAAAATAGTGTTAAAAAGGTTTAAAAGAGAGCATATAAAAAGGGGAGGGAACGGAAGAACCAAACAGACACAAGCATGGGTATCACCAGTACAAAAAAAAAAAAAAAAAAATAGTGGTTTATTTGATCAGTAATGAAGGGGACAAAGGTTTTTTCATATCTGGAGGTTAAACAATGGATGGGGGACAAGATAGGGACGGGTTCAGAAACAGTACGTGGCAGGCGGTGTCTGGATGCGGAGTGTCTTTTGGGGAAAATGTTTTCCGTGCGAGGGATTATTATTGCATTTTTTGCAAAACGGAGGCACAGCGTTCCTCTCCTGTGCTCAAGAGTTTCCAGCTTGGACTTTTTTTAGAAGGAGTGAATATGGTACCAAAGTTTCTTTAAAAATTATTCTTAGGGCTCTTTTTTGAATAGGTTCAATTTTATCTGATTCATCACGAGAGATGCCACAATGCCAAACTGGACAAGCATATCCAAGATGCGGGCGGACAAAGGAAGTATAAATCCTTAAAGAATGGGATGGGGGGTAAAATCGCCAGACAGTAGCCAGACAAGCAACATATTAGTATAAACTATACATAGTATAAACAACAAATTAGTATAAACATATTATATATACTATAAGTAGCCAGACAAGCAAAATATTAGTATAAACTATACATAGTATAAACAACATATTAGTATAAACATATTATATATACTATAAGTAACCAGACAAGCAGCATATTAGTATAAACTATACATAGTATAAACAACATATTAGTATAAACATATTATATATACTACAAGTAGCCAGGCAAGCAACATATTAGTATAAACTATACATACTATAAACTGCGTATTTATATAAACATATTATATATACTATAAGTAGCCAGACAAGCAACATATTAGTATAAACTATACATACTATAAACAACATATTAGTATAAATATATTATATATACTATAAGTAGCAAGACAAGCAACATATTAGTATAAACTATACATAACATAAACAACATATTAGTATACACGTATTATATATACTATAAGTAACCAGACAAGCAACATATTAGTATAAACTATACATAGTATAAGCAACGTATTAATATAAACATATTATATATACTATAAGTAGCCAGACAAGCAACATATTAGTGTAAACCTATAGAACTAGATATACAGCTAAAACATTTGATGTTTTAGACATCAAATTGAGACAAAAGGACTCTTGAGTGAATCCGGATCTAAGCGATTCTTTTTTTTATCTTTGTCAGCAAAATTCCGTAGTAATTTGAAGACGTTTTGTCACATACACTTGATAATCATTATGCTACGGAACCATGTAACTAGGGGATATAAGTGCAGCATAATTGTTGATTCAAGTGGAAATTTGCTCCAACTCAATTCTCCTCAAACATACTCCGCCCTATTCTCACCTTCTCCTAACCAACGAAAATACCTTAAGATAGATAATGATAGTTAAAAAAAAAATCTCTGAGTTCCCACTCTTTGCACCTACTCCCTCCAATAGAATGTTTCTTCCCACCAATTAATGAATTTTTTAAAAAGTCAGTCGTATTTTAAGTTATTTGAACAATGTTTAATACATTACCACCCCCTCCATAATTAGAGATTACAATTAATTTTAGCTATTGTTTTGTATTTTTATTGAAAAAAAATGATTATGATCTTTTGCAACATGTAAATTACAATCCAACGTTTTTATTCTTAAGTAGAAAAACTGTAAAAACTTATTATTCATTCCAATATTAACCATCAATAAAATTATTTCAGTTAAAACCAACAAAAAAAAATTTTCAAAAGGTTTCCGAAAAATAAATTTTTAAAAGAAAAGTAAAGAACGACATTAAAAATTAATACAAACCTTCTAGAATATTTAAACATTATAACAAGCAGAAATTACTATCAATTAATAAAATGCAGCTCAAAATGGAGAGAAATGAAAACAAATGGTCATATCAAACATAAAGAAAACTGTTACTGCCACAGTTGACTGAACAGATCCTAAAATGAACAATAATTCAACTAAATAATCAAGTCGAACTTAACACAAACATAGATTACCACAAACGGGAATAGGGCTACTGCCCCTGGATGTGCTAAAGGTTATAGCGTCATTTAAATTTTACCAACAATAAAAAGTATTAGAAATATTTTAACATTGAAAAATAAAAATTTCAGAGGTCAGGCATGTCACTTGAAATGGGGAACAGGGGAGGGCAATACCCCCCCCCCATATTAAAAAGAAACACATTATTTGGTATTTCCCCTGAAAATCTGAGTCAGCATAATCTAAGTGTCGAAGAGTTTTATTCCTCCATTTGATTCCATGCTCTCCTATGTCCTTTTTTGTGTTCCTTAGGACAAAGTCCACTAAAATGATCCATTCAAACATGATAGAGCATAACTCTGTTTAATTGTTTATTCAATACGAAGCCTGCTACTAGCCTCATTGCCCAGCTTAACCGCAGCAGTGTTATTCCCGTACATAGCATTAATTACTTTAATTTAGTTATCTGGTATCATAGGCGACACAATAGCGCTACCTAAGTAAAGAACGATGTTGGCACAATCTATTATTTATTTCTTTGTGTCTTTTAGACCAGGGCACTTCGTATCGAAGGATTTGTCGTAGAAACTTCGAAAAGGGCTCCTTCGATTGGAAATTGGAAGGGCTTGTGTCCTATTTAATAGCCGGAAGTGATTGGATGGCCACTAATACCCCTTCTATACCCACCATTTCCCCAAACAAATCCAATCAAAATTTTGAGATGGTCATTTTGTTCAACGTAGTTGAAAGATCTCGAAAATATGTCTTTGAGGAGGACACTTCCCCACAGCCCTCAGGTCAAGGATTGTAAGTTATACCCTGGGGGTATTTACGGTTTTTATCGAAAGCATTGCCGTAGAAACTTCAAAAAGGGCTCATTTGATTGGAAATTCAAAGGACTACTGCCCTTTTTAATACTCGAAAGTGACGGGAGGGCAACTAATCCCCCTCTCACGCACACCATTTCCCCATACACATCCAATTAAAATTTTGAGATAGCCATTTTGTTCAACGTAGTTGAAAGTTCTGAAAATTAGGTCTTTAAGGATGACAGCCCCCCCAGCCCTCAGGGCAAGAATGTAAGTTATGCCCTGGGGGCATATAAGGTTTTTATAGAAAGTGCTGTCGTAGAAACTTCAAAAAGAGCTCATTCGATTGGAAATTGAAAGGACTAGTCCCCTTTTTAATAGTTGAAAGTGATTGGAGGGCAACTACCCCCCTCCCCTTTCACGCCAACCATTTCCACACACACATCCAATCAGTATTTTGAAATAGCCATTCTGTTTAACGTAGTTGAAAGTTCTGGAAATTAGGTCTTTGAGGCTGATAACCCCCTCAGAGCCCTCAGGGCAAGGGTTGTAAGTTATATGCCATGGGGGTATATAAAGTTTTTATAGAAAGCGTTGTCGTAGAAACTTCAAAAAGGGCTAATTTGATTGGAAATTGAAAGGGTTAGTGCCCTTTTTAATAATCGAAAGTGAATGGAGGACAACTAACCCCCCTCTGACACCCACCATTTCCCCAAACACATCCAATCAAAATTTTGAGATAGCGATTTTGTTCAACGCTGTTGAAAGTTCTGGAAATTAGGTCTTCGAGGATGATAAGCCCCCCACACCCTCAGGACAAGGGTTGTAAATTATTCCCTGGGGGCATATAAGGTATTTATAGAAAGGGTTGTCATAGAAACTTCAAAAAGGGCTCATTCGATTGGAAAGTGAAAGGGCTAATGGCCTTTTCAATAGTCAAAAGTGATTGGAAGGCACCTAGCACTCCTTCCATGCCCACCATTTTCCCGAGCACATCCAATCAAAATTTTGAGACAGGAATCTTGTTCAAGGTAGTTTAAAACTTATGAAATTAGGTCTTTTAGGATGATAACCCACCACAACCCCCAAGGAAAGGATTGTAAGTTATGCTCTGGGGGCATATAAGGTTTTTATAAAAAGTGTTGCCGTAGAAACTTCAAAAAGGGCTCATTCGATTAGAAATTCAAAGGGCTAGTGCCATATTTAACAGTCAAAAGTGGTTGGAGGGCCACTAACCCCACTCTCACGCCCACCATTTCTCCAAACACATCCAATAAAAATTCTGAGATAGCTATTTTGTTCAACATATTTTAAACTTTTGGAAATTATGTCTTTGAGGATGACAAATCCCAACACCTCTCAGGGCAAGGCTTGTAAGTTATGCCCTGGGGGCATATAAGGTTTTTATAGATAGCGTTGCCGTAGAAACGTAAAAAAGGGCTCATTCGATTGGAAACTGAAAGGGCTAGTATCCTTTGTAAAAGTCAAAAGTGAGTGGAGGGCAACTAACTCCCTCTCATGCCAACCATTTCCCCAAACACATCCAATCAAAATTTTCAACACATCCAATCCATTTCGTTCAACGTAGTTGAAAGTTCTGGAAATGAGATCTTTGAGGATGACAACCCCCGCCCCCAAAGCCTTAAGCGCTAGGGTTGTAAGTTATGCCCTTGGGGCATATAAATTTTTTTTATTGAAAGGGTGTTCGTGGAAACTTCAAAAAGGGCTCATTCGATTGGAAACTGAAAGGGCTAATGCCCTATTTACTTAGGGGGGCAACTAACCCCCCTCTCACGCCAACCATTTCCCCGAACTCATCCAATCAAAAATTTTGAGATAGCCATTTTTTCAACGAGGTTGAAAGTTCTGGAAATTAAGTGTTTGAGGATGACAACCCCCCAGAGCTCTTAGGGTTAGGGTTGTAAGTTATGCCCTGGGGGCATATAAGGTTTTTATAGAAAGCGTTGTCGTAGAAACTTCAAAGAGGGCTCATTCGATTGCAAATTGAAAGGGCTAATGCCCTATTTACTTTTCAAAAGTGATTGAAAGGCAACTAACCCCCCTCTCATGCCCACCATTTCCCCAAACACATTCAATCAAAATTTTGAAAATTTTGTCAAAAGCGATCGGAGGGCGAATGCCCCTCCACGCTCATCATTTCCCCAACCACTTCCGATCAACATTTTGATATAGCCATTTTGTTGAACGTAGTTGAAGGGTCTGGAAATTGTGTCTTTGTATATGACAACCCCACAGTCCTCAGGACTAAGGTTGTAAGTTATGCCCTGGGGGAATATAAGGTTTTTATAGAAAGCGTTGTCGTAAAAACTTCAAAAAGGGCTCACTCAATTGGAAATTGAGAGGGATATTGCCCTTTTTACATTTAAAAAAATTATTTTAAATGTTTTTATTTTTATAACTTTAAGAAATCAAAATTAATTAAGATTTTAAGGAATAAATATCAGCATATGTATATTTAACTGACAATGCATATTTTTTCAATAAATCCATTTGAATTTTTTCAGTAAAGTACAAATCAAATTCTGTTCTATAGTAATATTGGGGTTTAGGACCCTACTCAAAACAATATCTGCTCCTCTAGAATTTGACTCTGTTATTTATTTTCATTTCAGTTTGCTTTTGATTTGATATGTTTATAGATAATCGTTCGCTCTAGTTGTATGATAGGTAAATCATTTGATTCTATTGTTGCTCATTTTTGGTTTAATAGAGTTCTTTACTTTTTTTGAAAAGCTTGTTTTGTGGAAAAACTTTTTTTAATTAATATCATACAAGAATAAGACATTTGCTAAACTCTTCTATCAGCTGAATCAAATACTTGTTCATAATTTATAAAACAAGGACTAAAAGGGTCTGATTACTAAGGCCCATTTCAATTATATAAATATAATTAACTGATAATTTCAATTATCAATTTCAATTATCAATTTCAATTATCAATACATTTCAATAATCAATTTCAATTATGAATTATAATTGTCAACTATCAATATATTTCAATTATCAATATAAGGGTAAAAATTTGGTCAACGCATCCTCTCCCTATCCTCTGTTCTTCCTGTGCTTGATTTTACTATTTACTCTATCAAACCTCAAGTGAATCCGGGCACTATTACAAGGAAAGCAGGTAAGGAACAGAGTTCTTAAAAACCACTAAAGCCTCCAAGGCTCTTGTGCCATTAGTTCCAAACGACCAGGAACAATGCCTTACAAAGGTTAAATAAAGGATGCTTTGTGAACAATCAATCCCATACGCTATTAGCCCAATGTGCTTGCACGTAATTTTCAAGCCATCATGAAATCTGCCAAAGTTTGTCACGAGAGTTTGGAGGCAGGGAGGTGGTGTTGGAGGGACCACTGGCACACTTTACGCCTCCTTTCGCACAAGTTTAGAATTCTTAAATAATTCCAAAGGAGTTCAAAGAAGGTGGAGGATACACGCTTTCCTGGTAAAATTTTACAGTAAGTGGGGGGGGGCTGGATATCCTGACGGGGCCGGAGCCATGCTTTTCTGGAGTAGTGACCTTCATATGAAGTACATACACCTCAGGCTACACCATTCCGTATCAGGTATTATAATTTTGCGTTTATAAACTTCTAAGAGTAAGAATTTTCTAGTTCATATATTTAATTACTATTTTTGCATGATTATTATGTTTATTACGTTGATTATTGTATCATCATATTATTAAGATTATTATGTTGCAGCGCCTGATGGGATAATCAAAGGGGAGTATGGATTTCAAACGGCTGATGGGTATTATATTACTACTGTGTATGAAACTGATGATCAAGGACGATTCAGAGTAAAAAGTGTAAAAAGAAGCAAAAAATGTAAGTTACGTTTGCCACTTTCTTTGTGTTTGCAGTAATTTAAATATTTTAATAAGTTTAGTATTTAATTAATTTTATCGTAGCAATAATTTAAATAATTTGAATTAATTACTATATTTAATTTATTTTGATGATTTTGATTTGTTTAAATTTACTTTAAATTTTAATGAATTGTTTAGAATTAATTCCAATCAATCAATCAATCACTCAATCATTTTATTAATACTACACTGTATTACAAACGTAAAGAAAAATTATTTAGCCCATGAAGCTTGGCTTGTTGTGGGCCTTACAATACAATAATAAAGTACTAAGACAACCATAAATATTACTCTAAATAAAACAATATATATTAAATAAATATTAAAGAGAATAAACAATACCAAACAATAAAAAAAAAAGAAAAAAAAAGAAGAAAGAATAACGATATATAAGGGAAAAATAAAAAAGGAGAAAAACAAGGAAAAGAGAAAACAGGGAAAATAAACGAAGGAGAGATAAATTACTAAACTGGAAATACACGACGAATAACTGCCTTTGCAGACAGAAAAAACGGGACATCCGGTGAGATTGAATTCCACAATTGAATTGATTTATAAACAGGAGACCTCTGGGCTGCTGTTGATGAACGTTTGGGCAAAATAAATCTACGAGAAGAACTACGTAGAAAAGTAGAGTATCTACCTGAGCCTGTCCGTGAAAAAGATTGCTGTAGAGGCGGTGGAAGTGTACCTAGAAAAGCAGAATGCGCTAAATAAAGATTACTTTTACTCACAATGCGATCCAGCGGAGCTATTCCAGTATCATTATAAAGATCAGAGGAAGGGTAAAGCCGAGGGAGAAGAAAAGTAGCCTTCACTGCCCTATTTTGGGCTCTTTGAAGTGAGCAGAGATTTATTAGTATTACCCCAGACAGAGCAGCAATAAGAAAGGTAAGGAAATATAAAAGCATAATAAAGAGAAAGCATAACATCTGGCGGAAGAAATGAGTTAAACCGGTGCAACATTGAAGACTGGCGGAAGATGAGGGAACGGGTGTGAGTTATTTGAGGCTTAAAAGAGAGAAAACAGTCAAGATACACACCAAGAAATTTCACCAGAGCAGCTTCCAGTATAACATCATTCCCATAAGTCAGGATGATTGGCTCCCTTACGTCTCTCATACGGTAAGGGGTCCTTAAGTGTTCAATGGCAGTTTTTTGGCTGTTGAGAGTCATACCATTTGACCAGCACCAATCTTTTACTTTATCAAGAAGACCTTGAGCTCGGCAAGTGGCAGATGACAGGTCCACTGCAGCAATGAAAAAGTTACTGTCATCAGCAAAAATAATAGGGTGCACAAGGGGATGAAGACCATCAACGAGATCATTAATGTAAATTAAAAACAAAAGTGGTCCAAGCACAGAGCCCTCTGGGACACCCTTCAATATAGTCAAAGTAGTGGAAGAATTACCATTAACTGAAACATACTGAGATCTTCCCGACAGATAAGACCTTAACCATTCTAGTGGGACTCCATGCACTCCAAATGAAGATAGTTTAGACAAAAGAACAGAGTGGTCAACCATATCAAAGGCCCTTGAAAAGTCAAGAAATAGACCCAAAACACACAAGCCTTGTCCAGATTAACACGCACAAACTCTGTTGCATCTGAGAGTGCATACGAGGTAGAGAAAGTGGGACGAAAACCATACTGATGGTTAGTTATGAGAGAATTTCCTGCAGTCGTGTTAGAGCTAAAAACAAATGAAGAGAGTCTACAATACACTACTCTTTCAACAACCTTAGAAATGACAGGAAGAAGAGAAATGGGTCTATAATTTGAAATTAGAGATGAATCACCTTTTTTATGTAAAGGTAAAACATTTGCAACTTTAAATAAATGAGGAAAAACACCAGAAGAAAGAGAGAGGTTAGCTATGTGTGAGATGGGGTTGGAAACAAACTGACCAATTTTTTTAAGAACATTGTTGCTCAAACCAAAATCATCAACTGAATGGCGACTTGGAAGCTGGGAAATAATACTATAAATCTCAATATCACTGCATGGGGAAAGGAAAAATGACTTTTCTGCTATGGGAAAACTACTTACTCTATTCTTGGGTTGAATGGGAACTGAAGGAACAGTGGTGAAATACAAATTGAAGGCATTTGCTGAAGAATTTTTATCCACAATAGATCCATCAGCATTCCTGTAATGACATGGGGGGGACTGTTTGAGTTTCTTGCGAGAAATAGCTTCATTAACTACATTCCAAACCTTTCGCAAGTGATCAGACAGATCAGTAAAAACAAGACCAGAAGTAAACTTCAATTTTGGAGAATGAGAAATTAAAATATTATCTATAAAAGTGGCAGAATTTCTTGTAGGATCAACACGAGAAGGAAAAAAAATTGAGGGAAGTAGCCCAAAAGAACAAAGGACATCAAACAGCTGGTCACATTCGTCACTTGATCAAACATTTAACATATTACAATTAAAATCACCCAAAACACAACTACGTTTTTTAGAGAAAGTCCCTGCACCAGAAAGCTGATCAAGCAAATCACAGAACAGATGTGTTGGAAAAGGAGGGGGCTTATAAAACAAACAAACAGTATCACATGCAAACTGGCTTTTCAGATCAATGACAAGAGAATGAACAGTCCTACTATTGGACACTACTGAAGTAAACAAGGATTCAAGGTCATACCGTCTACTGAATTTAATATCAGATTTTATAAATAAAGAAATGCCCCCTGAGCACTTTGTTACCACTCTAGGGACATGAATAGCAATATAACCATGCATATCATAAGCTGTTAAATTATAACCATGTAACCATGTTTCAGTTAAACCAATTACATCAAAAGGTCAAGAATTATCAGACCACAAATATGATTTCAGACTATCCCACTTATCTCGTATCCCACGGACATTCAAACAAAATACATTAAAGCAACTATTTGATGAGAGAGAAGGCATGATTTTATCACAAAATTAAATAGTGATGTGATAATTGCAACTTGAATTAAACCTATATTAAAGAAGAGGGTCATGACCGTGTGCTTCTTGTTTGCCAGCACTACTTTGTTGCTCAGTTACAATTCAATCAAGAATATAAGCATTCAAAAGAAAAGAAAAATTACCCAGAATTACAACACATAACAAATGCACACAATATCTTCACAAATGAACAAAATATCAAACAAACAGGCTGAAATAGCAGAGTTTAAATTTAAAATAAAAAAGTGAATCTTTTAGGCAACAAATAAAAGAAAGATAAGAAAAAAAAAAGCCTGCAAGACAAAAAAAAATAACAAGATACTAAGCTCAAAAATATTAAAAAATAACAAAAAATTACAATGATAAAGGAAAAAACAAAGTAAAGAAAAAGGCAAAACAATAAAGAAGCAACCAGAGGAAAGAGTTATCAATGTTTTATGTAAATCATTTAAAAGAATAATGTAAAACAACATAAATGCAAGCATAAGTAAAACAATTAGATCATAAAGGGTTAAAAAAAAACAAAAAAAAAAAAAAAAAAAAAAAACAGAGCTAAAAGGGGGAAAATGATTTATTTCAGTCCTGGGAGGCGCTTGGATGGGCTGTAGTTGACTGATGGAGAACATCAACTTGAGATGCCTCTTTAACAGTGATCACTTTACCATCAGAAAGCTTGGCAAGTATTTCTCCTCCACTGGACCATGTAGACCTCTTCCCAAGCTTTGATTTAGCATAGTTAAGTAACTGAAGTCTAGGCTTTGTCAGTGACTCAGAAATAAAGACACCGCTACCTTGCAAACTCTTCTTTTCTCTAAGAATAAGCTACTGCATTATTGGACTACAAAATTCCAAAACAAGTAGGCGAGATTTCAAACCTGAGCCTTGTTTTCCAATCCTTCTAACAGAAACTATGTCATTCTTAGTCCTACAAAATCCAAGAAATTTGCTTTCAGAAGCTTCTGGATAAGGGTCTTCTTTGAAACCAAATAGGATCAGCTGATTTGAAATTTTCATTTGGTCAAACTGATCGCTCAGACGATCCACATTGAGTTGAATTGGCTTCAGAGATTTTGCAGCTCTGACAAACCTGAGTCAAGCAAATGAAGAGATGATTCAAGCTTTGACATCCTCAAATCATATTGTTTTAGTGATTTTTCAACAAGCACATCAAAATCCATTTTAAGACTATTATATACCTCTTGTTTAATGATTTCCATGTTGTTAGCATCAAAAGCAGCAGGTAGATGACTAGAGGCAAGTTTTTTAACAGAGGCCTCAACCAAAGAACCAACCTCATTAGACAGTGCCTCACTGACAACTTCTGCCATAGTATATTTAATTTTTTTTTTCTGTGTTTGGGTTTGTATTAATTTAAATATTTGCCTTTAACACAACATTATTGCTATTTTTGTGGGCGGAATTTACGGAACTGAGTCGAGACTTGGGCCACAAATGCCCCTTACCTCGATTAACTCTACATAGAAATCTGAACCCTTGGACACAGTTCTGAGCTGATTAATACACGGTATCCTATGCATAGTAGACAGCTGAAGCAGCAAAACTTGTCAGAAAATTTATTTCGAGGGATGGTGGAGTTGACTCAAATTATGACAAATCTTGGAAAAGCTGTAAGCATCTTGGTAACTTTAAGATGGGAGGATTACAGCTACAATCTATTGGCAATCTGCCTGGTTACATGCAGGAGTGTTACAAAGGAGGGGGAGGCTCCCCCCCCCCTAAAAAAAAAATTGCACTCGGTAAAATTTTCGCTGAAGGCGAAAATTTCGGCAGAAATTTTGCAAAATCGCCCGAAATTTAGCAAAATTCTTTATTTCTGTGGAAAATTCGGCATAAATAAGGTAGGGTTTTGGTAAAATTTGCGAAGATCACCCCCCAATAAAATGAGCTTCGGGACATCTCTGGTTGCAGGGTCTCAATATAAATTAATGTAATATCTAAAGATTTATACATATTTTCGCATTTCTAGAGCTATTCGCTGGAAAGCGTCGATAGGTAAATTATGTATATATATATATATATATATATATATATATATATATATATATATATATATATATATATATATATATATATATATATATATATATATATATATATATATATATATATATATATATATATATATATATATATATATATATATATATAAAATATATATATATATATATATAAATATATATATATATATATATATATATATATATATATATATATATATATATATATATATATATATATATATATATATATATATATATATATATATATATATATATATATATATATATATATATATATATATATATATATATATATATATATATATATATATATATATATATATATATATATATATATATATATAAATATATATATATATATATATATATATATATATATATATATATATATATATATATATATATATATATATATATATAGGAAAATTGGGGTATGGACTATTTTAGAAAGAAAAATACCTAGAAAACGAAGTATTCTTAGAAAAATATCAGACGGCTATTATATAAAGTACCAGAAAAAAGTATTACGGTTTGAGACTCCTTATATTACTACTACTACTACTAACAACTCATTGCAGCACCAAGCCGCCTGAGGCCAACACAGCTACGCACGCTCCTCCTCCACCCCAATCTATTCAAAGCCTCCCTACTTACGCCCACCCATGAAGTTCCCATTTCCTTTAAAGCTTTCTTTATAACGTCCTCCCAGCCCAGCCGGGGAAGACTTGTTTTCTGTTTACCCCTAGATGGTTGGCCGAAAAGAAAACTCTTCGGCAATCTGTCACCCTTCATCCGCACAACATGCCCCAACCACCTCAACCTTTCTTTCATTATAGACCTAGAAAGCGGTATTGAACCACATTTTTCGTATAGCCTATTGTTTGAAATACGGTCAGTCAGCCTGGTACCCAGAACAATCCTTAAGCAATTTCTCTGGAAAACATCTAGCAAATCTTCATCCGCTTTTCTGAGCGTCCATGCTTCAGAGCCATATTTGACCACTGTCATCACTGTAGCTTCTAAGATTCTAATCTTTGTCTGCAGACTTATCTTCCTATTCTTCCATACTTTTTTTAACTGTGAAAAAACACCCTGAGCCTTGGATATGCTATTTTTAACATATTCACTGCTCCCACCGTCTTTACTAATAACACTACCAAGATAAGTGAAACTACACACCTGATCAATCTTTTCATTACCGAACATCACCTTTTCATCGTCACTTATTCCTAGCCTTAGTGACTTAGTCTTCCTAATATTAATTTTCAAACCAATACTAGCTCCCTGAACTCGCAAAACATCTAAAACTGCATTCATTTTGCTCACACTTTCATCTAGGATGGTTAAATCATCATCATAATCTTAGTCCTGCAGACTTTTCCTCCCCATTGGATTCCGTTGGCTCCCATTGCCTTTTCTTTTCTCATTAAAAAAAGCTCCATCAAAATAAACTATACAAAGGGGTACAGAATACAACCCTGCTGAACTCCTGATTTAGTACAAAACCAGCTGCTAACCTCATTTCCTACCTTAACAGCAGAATTTTTATTCTCGTACATATCATTAATAAATTTAAAGTATTTGTCATGTATACCATACAAGGATAAAACCTTTACTAAAGGTCTTCTATTAACAGAATCGAACGCTTGCTCATAATCTATAAAACTTAGGACCAAAGGTGTTTGAAAACTCAGGCACTTCTCAATTATTAGCATAAGAGTGAAAATTTGGTCGACACATCCTCTACCTTTTCTAAAACCACACTGCTCTTCTCTTAAAACTTTGTCTACGGCATCTCTCAGTCTAAAAAGTATCATATTACTAAGCAATTTGCTACCTACAGAGACCAGACTAATGCCTCGATAATTACCACACTCACTTTTATCACCTTTCTTATAAAGTGGCTTAATTAAGGTTTTCCTAAAATCGTTAGGTACTTCCCCTTTTTCAAAAATCATATTCATAATCTTCAACAACTTATTTCTCACCTCAGAGCCACCATATTTAAGAAACTCATTTACTACCCTATCAGCACCTGGAGCCTTATTATTCTTTAATCCTTTTAGTACTGTTGCTAATTCCTCCTCACAAAACAAATCCTTCACATTCAAGGTATCACAAACTTTTTCATTTTCCTCTATATTTTTTCCTGCAATTCTATCTCGGTTAAGCAAGTTCTCAAAATGTTCGGCCCATCTCGCTTTAGCTTTTTCCTTATCGCTAATTGCCACCCCATTCCTATCTTTAACTGGGACAAGTCCGGATTGACTCCTACCTCTCAATTTGTTAACGTGCCAGTACAATATTTTACTATTATGCCGTCTAGCTGCATCTTCTAAATCCTCGGCAATTTTATCCATGGCCTCCACTTCACACATCCTTAGTTCATATTTCAATGCTTTCTCCACTTTCTTTACATTTCTTTTGTTTTCATGTGATCTATCACTCAGATAATTCTTGTACAAGTCCTTTCTCCTTTCTATTAAACTTAAAGCTTTTTCACTAATATTCTTAGCTGCAGTTCTAGCTTTCTTCCCTAATACATCTTCATCCCTAAGTTTAACCTATTAGTTGCTAAATTCTATATAGTAACTTAGCTAATTGATTAATAAATAATATGACTAAACTCGTAGCATAATAATTTATCTTAAATAACCTTTGTAAATGATCAATTTTGTCGGCGAAATACCGACTTTACCAAAAAATTTTTGATATTATCATGCAAAATCTATCACCACATTTGCGAACTGTGATTGAATTCTTTGGGTTGCTTTTGTAAATTCAGCATCAAAAGAATTATTCAAAATTTATAGTTTTATCTTAAGGTCATAAAAACAGATTTTAATTATTACACATAAGGCAAATTGAAGAAATTTTCAAGGGGAAAATTAATAAAAACAGTTTCTTTTTATTCTACTTTTTCTGAGAAGAGGAGAGTTTCACGGTATGGATTTACAAAAACATATTATGTATGGGACAAAATTGACAGAAATTACATCTTGTATCTCAAAAATTAAAATATAGACGTGATTGTATTAGACCTTAGCTCCTAAAAATTGGTATCGATTATTGAAATGGCTGGAAAAAAAAAACATCCGGAAGAAGCAAAAACCTTGAGTTCATGCCGATTTCATGAGAAACCACTCCGCGAAGTTGATTTGTAATTTGCAAGTATGCAAAACTGATAAAAGGCTATCGGCCATAATCAAACCTTTATATGTGTACAAACATGAAAGTTCTTTTCCCATGATTCACTGATTGCCAGTGCAAAGAAGTCTTAAAACACAAACAACCTTATACAATAAATTTTTAATAAGAAAAAAAAGTTTGTCTGAGGGAAATAAAGAGCAAAAGTGTAACTTAAATCAGCAAAAATTGTTGCTTTATAGTTAATGCGATGTATATCTTCAAAATTGATTCAAATAAATTAACTCAGGATATTTCCCAACATTTGTAAAATTCTGAAAAAGTAGCTTTACTGAAAACCCAAACCCATACAATAAAACAGGATTCAGTATAGGAGTTTATTTTCATAATTGCAACTATTTTAAATCTGCATAATAAGCCAATTCTTTTGATATGTCTATTGGTATCAAAAATCTGTTTTTTAGAGTTTCGGTTGGTGTTGAGCCGGGTCACTCCTTGTTTATAGTTCGTTACCATGAACTGTTCCAGGGGTGGATCCAGGATTATTTTTTTTTTTGGGGGGGGGGGAGGGGGCGCAAAATAGGTTAATCCGATAAACTTGCGTTAGGAGCAAGTTTATTTAAAGCAAAGTTGCTTTAATTAAGTAAATTACACTACTTTAGACTACGTTAGGGGGGCGCCCCCATCGCCCTCCCTCTGGATATGCCACTGCTGTTCAATATCTATTGGTATCAATATTTAGTTTTTATTGTTTCGGTTACTATAGAGCCGCGTCACTCCTTACTTACATTTCTTTACCACGAACTGTTTGATTGCAGCTACAACTGCAATCACCATGATAAAGGCTGAGCCCCGATAATGTGTTCATTTCAAATATTAAATAGGACAGTTTCTTTCTCAGCTGTTTCATCTCTAATCAGACTTATCAGGCTAAAGCTGAAATCAAATGCTGCTCTGATTCCGATTTTTTGAAATTTCAACGTGAGTTGTTATGTCATTGATGTAATGACAAAATAATCTAAACTATATAAGAAGGTGAACCGCATGCAAAATATAAAATATTATTATATTTTATTATATATTATATTATTATATTATAAAATATTATTAAGACAAAATAATAGGATTTTGATGGATCAGGTCAGAACCCTCCTTCCTCCTTCCTCTTTACTTGGGAGTCTTGGGAGCTCCCCTTTGTGGACTTGCCTGAATAGGATAACGACGAAATCGACGCTACCTTTCCATCACACAAACAATAGAAAGGATGACTCAATAAGGACATTTTAAAGACAAGCAATCGCAGAAGAAAATTACATTTGCCTAATTTTTGTCCTCTGCAAAACAGAAAAGTTGATTAAAGAAAAAATTCAACTTACGGTATAAGACGAGAATTATTAAGCTGAACTAATGATAAAAAGGGGAAAAAGGTAAGAAATAAAAGTCAAAAGTAACGGAGGTGGCGAGGAGAAAGAGTAAATGAATGATTTTCTATTTTGTGTCTTCGACGTCCCTTTAGGTCCTGAATGTTTATTAAAATTCAAGATTTAACCCCTCTTGCGGGTGAACTTCTCTATCTTTCGGAATAACATTTTGATGACACTTTTTCCAGACCAAGAAATAGCGAAGATTTCAGATATTTATTGAGAAAAAAATAAAAAATGAAAACAGTCAATTTTGAAAGTTTCCTATTATGTGAACGTTCCCCATTACGGACGCGCGTGAAAACATTCAAAGCATTCAGGACAAAAAGGAGTTTGTCACTTTTTACACTCGAAACGTGTTTTACATTTACAGGTCTGCTCGTGGCACCTCGATGCGTTTTTCTTTTCAGATTTAAATAGCCAATGCCCTGACATTCCATCCAGCCTGACTTCTTTTGAGACTGACTGGGTCACAATCTGCTTTGGAAGAGGCAGACGACGTGGACGTCCAGGTATTGTGCTTATCCTAAGTATTCCATGTTCAGAAGCAACACTGCGACAGACGCTTTGAATTCCAGAAGGTCAGATTTGGTTCAAGGCATAAGTTTCCGATGAATAATCCGGGAATTGACAACAGCAACGTCAATAAAATGAGAAAATTGTCGTATATACCACCTCTTGTTCCTAAAATCATTCTTATAATGTGATGTGAGAGAGCCCAAGAGGTCAATACCTCCCATGCATTTACTGTATTCTTTGACAGAGAATTGCTTTTCAACGCCTACTTTCTTCTTCTCCGAGCTACTCCATCTCTCTACAATATCATTTGGATAGTAGCCAGCGTACGAGGAGCATAGATGAACAAGGTTGGTGTTCATTAGCAAGAGGTGCTAATAAAGTAGGTGCTATTCAAGCGGTAGTAAAGAAAATTAGCTATATGACAAACATGCTACTTAGTGAATTTAAAAACATTAGACAATACGTTATAAACAATAAACATACATTAAACAATCATAAATATAAGTTGTAGTGCTTGACTTTTACTAAAATTTTCAACCGCAACACAGTGACGCCTTCCGCTGATGCTACGGATGAGGTGGATCCTCGGTCTTTTTTATATTTCTCTCTCACCGACCAGTTTATTCGCAGAGTCGCCAAGTCTGTTTGCACGCAGTGGCACGCAGATATGTAGTCGGGTACAAGCGGTAGTCGCAAAGACCTGGAACAATAGTTCTAAAGCCTTGGATATCGAACGTAAGTCATCACCAATAAACAGCCAAGATAAATGCAGAGTTCAGCAATCGTAAGACCAAGTTCATAGTCATTTTTTCTCACAGCGTAGTAATGCCAAAGCCACTTTTAAAGCACTAATTCACGTGGTTAAGCCTCCTTAAAACAAATGCTCAAGTGAAAAAAAGATATGAAATTTTTCACCGTGACTAAATTATAGCTTATCCTCACATACTGTATCCTCAAATATTAAAGGGAAGATCTGATTTTAATCCCCCCCCCCTCTCCACCTAAGGAACGCAGCGCCTGTGTTGTTTCTTCAGCTTTTCTCACTAGCTTCGTCAATCGTAAAAATTTAATGGTCGGATAATCTATACCCTGTTAAACTACTGTTCTTATCTTCAGACGTGTTATGTCACATTATTTGGCCACCCTATAATAATAGCGTAGTCTTTTATTGAATTGTACCTTAATTCTGCTTTTTCTTTTGCTAAGGACAGCTATAAGACATAAAGCTGAAATGTATAGTTATTTTTCATCTACAATTCACTGTTTTTAAAATTGCATCATGGCGTTATCTCCTTTATTTTTTCCTCCTTTTAATTGAATGTTTCCAAACTTTGGCCTTAGATGCAAGGCTTCAGCTATATTCACGCTGCAACTACAATCATAATTATCTTTGGATTACCGTTTCCTGAAATTTCAACGTGAGTTTTTATGCCATCAAAAAAATGACAAAGTCGTCAACACTAATAAGAAGATGAACTACGTGCAAAATATCAGATATTACGACAAAAAAAAAGAAAAGATTTGGGTGGATCAGGCCAGAACCTCTGCCTCACTCCCTATGGGGCCTGTCTGACAAGTTTGGTGGAATCGGTCGCTTGCAAATACTCACCCTTCTTCGTATCTTATCAGTTTTTCTTTTCATTTTGTACGTTAGACAACAAAAGGGCACAATACTCAAACTTGGACATAATTAACATGATCACAATCTACCTAAATCAGAGTGGTAATATCAACTTCCACGTTTAGGTACCTCTCTTTATATATTACCATTACTATGGCACTGTCCTCAGACGTAGACAGTGGTGATTCTGCATTAGGAACTAATTTGGGAATGTCTTTATGAGCGGACTAAAAGAATAATAGCCACAAATCCTAACCTCAATGCTTGTAAAACATGAAAGAGCAACCAGAGTATAGGTAATAGGTTAGTTAATTTGCGAGAAAAGTTCACGCAACTCAAAAAGTTCTAGGTTAGATACAAAAAAAAATTCAGAATTTGAACTCACCTTTTGCGTGTAAGCACAATAAATATTCCTGATATTGAATATTGAGCTGCTACCTTTCGTACGCCTTTAAACTGCCCAAAGATGCCAGCATAGTACAATCGAATCTCCTAATAGATAGCACTAAAAATCCGGTAAAAACAGTGAGTTTTAAGCAGGAGGAGGGTTAAGGCAAAGTGTCCTCAAAAAGTACCAGAACCCGCGAAAGAGTTAGTTATATTATTTCCGTTTATTAAGTTTATATTATTTTTCTTTATCGGGGGGGGGGGCAGTAGTTATTGTATATGTAGGATTTACTCAGGGGCGAAAGTCCAGCGTTTTTACTGGGGCGGAGGGAACGCAACAGGGGTCCATATCTGGATAGTCAAAGGATATGGGATGTAATATTTTTTTCTCCACATTATTGGGGGGCGAGGGGCAAATGCCCCCTTGCCGCCCCCAAACGACGCCCCTAGATTTACTAAAGGGTCATATTTACCCATAAAAGCTGATAAACTTAGGGTGTGTTGTTAATATTTGAATTTCTCTTGATAAAACCCTTTTTCTTCTTTTAAATTGGGGTTCGGATTGTTTTATTGATGGTTTCAGTTTTAGTTTTGCAGTTTTTCTTGAATTTTACCTTAATCCAGTGGTAGATCCAGAGGGGGGCAAAGGGGGCGCGTGCCCCTCTAACGTAGTCTAAAGTAGCGTAATGTACCTAATTGACGCAAGTTTGTGTTAATTAAACTTGATCCTAGCGCAAGCTTATCGGAACAACCTATTTTTGCGCCCCCCCCCCTAAAAAATCCTGGATCCGCCCCTGCCTTAATCCTACTTTTTCTTTTGCTAAGGACAGCTATAAGACATAAGACCGAAATGTATAGTTATTTTTAATCTACAACTCACTGTTTTGAAAATTGCAGCATGGTATTATCTCCTTTATATTTTTCTTTCTTGTAATTGAATGTTCCCAAACTTTGGCCTTAGATGCGAGGCTTGAGCTATATTCAGGCTGCAACTATAATTATAATGTTCTTTGGATTACTGTTTTCAGAAATTTCAACGTGAGTTGTTATGCCATCGAAAAAATGACAATGTCGTCAAAACTATATAAGAAGGTGAAATATGTACAAAGTATCAGATATTACGACCAAATTAACAGGATTTTGCTGGATCAGGCCAGATTTCCTGCCTCACTCCCTATGGGGTCTGTCAGACAAGCTTGCTTGAATCGGTCACTTGCAAATACGAACTCATCCTTCTTCGTATCTGTATGCACTTTTTATAGAGAAAAATTAGAAAGTTTCTGGCTTATGATGCATTTTTTACATTTTCGTCCCAAAAGAATTTTTTTAGTCAAATAACGGCATTGCTGGAATAGTCTTCACGGGGAAACAATTCAAAAGTTTATTGTCAAACAAAGAAATTGCACAATGAAATTCTATTTAGTTTTATAATTTTTCCGTTCAGAACCTAATCAGAATTTTTTAGAATTAAAGCTTTTTTATAATTAAAGATATATTTTGGAAAAGTTGTCCTGACGGGCAAAAGGGTATTTGATATTTACTGAAAACCGTCTTCATGTATTCCTTCTTAGAAGTTTTTCCCTAAAATAATCAAAGCATCCACTAACTGCTCCTTGTTGTCTCACTTTAAGAAGTGTTGCAACAAAGAAAATTCTCTTCAGAGTTCTAATCGAGGGAGAATATTGCTTTGCCTAGTGAAAATTACTTCGCCAAGCCACAAAAAGGCCTTCCGCAGCAAAAATCGTTTAGCGACGCTTCAACTTGAAGTTGAAAAAAAATCGCATAGCGAGGCTATATTTTTAAGAAAAAAAGGAGAATGGATGCTAAAAATAAATATCAAGCAATAGATAAAACCCTTTATTGTATGTGTATGTTAGACATTGTAAAATATACAAGTTCCTGGGAATAAAAAAAACGCTTGGGAGAAGGTGACAAATACACTTGATGAATTAGGCATAATTCATCAAGTGTTTGGTATTTGTTCAATCTTTGAAACGAGCAGCCTAGCTCTTAATAAATAAACGAAAAAATATCACAGGCGATTCGCTTGTAGGTAAAGTAAGTCAAGTAAGTAAAGTTACTTGTTACAAGTAAAGTAAGGGCACAAGTAGAAACACAAAATAGTCTCATTTTTTTCATCTCTTGAAGCAGAAAATCGTCTTCGTTACGAATTGCCAAGCGATTTTCGTCTCGCCCCACGAACTGTTTTTTTTTCACAAGCAATTTTTTCGTCGCGCTCTGTAAGAGCTTAGCTTAACCATACTACACTATGAACTTGTTGGTCATCCACTGACGCCACACCCAACGTTCAAAGGCAGCAGATGATCTTTGGTGGCAGATGATCTTTGGAGCCATCAGGGTATCAGTTTTAATAGTGTATGCCCCTGTAGAACCGACTGACGGAGATACTTGTGACTCAGATGAATTTTACTTACAGTTACAGGAGCAAAAAGAAAGGGTCCCAGGCAGAAATTTGATGTTTTTACTAGGAGATTTTAACGCCCAGATAGGTAGAAATAGGAATAGTTGGTATCCTAGCCTTGGTAAATATGGTGTAGGAAAAGAAAACAGTAATGGATACAGACTTTTGCAATTTTGTAGGTATAATAATCTAGTTATAACCAAAACGGTGTTTGGTCATAAATTGGCTCATAAGTTAACATGGTATTCACGTGATGGTAAGACAGCAAACCTTATTGATGATGTTATAGTAAACCAAAGACTTGCAGGATCAATACAGGATACTAGGGTATGAAGGAGTGCTGTTATTGATGTTAAAAGTAAAGATCACCATCTGGTAATGTCAAGGGTTAATTTAAAGCTCAAATTTTGGAAGGGTAACTACGTCCCCGGAAGTTATGATGTTGGTGGGCTCCAGGATGAGAATTTGAGAGAAACTTTCCAGGAACAGTTGAACACTAAACTCCAGAGTTTAAAATTTGATAATGTGGAAGGTGGTCGGAATAATTTTTGAAAAATAATTTATGAAGTTGCTGAATTTGTCGTAAGGAAGAAAGCTAGGACTGCAGCTAAGAATATTAGTGAAAAAGCTTTATGTTTAATAGAAAGGAGAAAGGACTTGTACAAGAATTATCTGAGTGATAGATCATATGAAAACAAAATGAATGTAAAGAAAGTGGAGAAGGCATTAAAATATGAAATAAGGAGGTGTGAAGTGGATGCCATGGATAAAGTTGCCAAGGATCTGGAAGATGCAGCTAGACAGCATAATAGTAAAATATTATACTGGCATGTCAATAAATTGAAATGGAGTAGTCAATCCAAACTTGGCCCAGTTAAAGATAGGAATGGAGCCACAATTAGCGATTAGCAAAGAATTAAAGAGAGATGGGCAAAACATTTTGAGAATTTGCTAAACCGAGATAGAGTTGCAGGAAAAGATTTAGAGGAAAATGAAAAAAGTTTGTGATACCTTGGATGTGAAGGAATATTTCTTTTGCGAGGAAGAATTACCAACAGTACTAAGAGGATTAAAAAATAATAAGGCTCCAGGGGCTAATAGGGAAGTAAATGCTTTTCTTACATATGGGTGCTCTGATGCTCGAATCAAAGTACTGAAGATTATGAATATAATTTTTGAAAAAGGAGAAGTAGCACATGATTTTAGGAAAACCTTAATTAAGCCAGTTTATAAGAAAGGTGATAAAAGTGAGTGTGGTAATTATCGAGGCATTGGTCTGGTCTCTGTAGGTAGCAAATTACTTAGTAATATGATACCTTTTAGACTGAGAGATGCCGTAGACAAAGTTTTACGAGAAGAACAGTGCGGCTTTAGAAAAGGTAGAGAATGCGTCGACCACATTTTCACTCTTAGGTTAATAATTGAGATGTACCTGAGTTGTCAAAGACCTTTGGTCCTTAGTTTCATAGATTATGAGCAAGCGTTTGATTCTCTTGATAGAAGAGTTCAGCAAAGGTTTTATCCTTGTATGGTATACCAGACAAATACATTAAAGTGATTAGTGCTATGCACGAGAATAACACTGCTGCGGTTAAGGTAGGAAATGAGGTTAACAGCTAGTTATGTATTAAATCAGGAGTTAAGCAGGGTTGTGTTCTATCCCCCTCTATATAAATTATTTTTATGGACTTCGTATTAAGGAGCACAGGAAATGCAAGCGGAGACCACGGAATCAAATGGGGAGGAAAACGTCTCCTGGACTTAGATTACGCTGATGATTTAAGCATCCTAGAGAAAAGTGTGAGCAAAATGAATGAACTTTTAGATGTTTTGCGATTTCAGGGTGCTAGAATAGGTTTAAAAATTAATGTTAAGAAGACTAAGTCACTAAGGCTAGGAATAAGTGGGCAGCTTCACTAACCTTGGTAGTATTATTAGTCCAGATGGTGGGAGCAGTGAAGATGTTAAAAGTAAAATAACCAAGGCTCAGGGTGTTTTTTCACAATTAAAAAAAGTTTAGAAGAATAGGAAGATAAGTCCTTAAACCAAAATTAGAATATAGAAGCTACGGTGATGACAGTAGGCAAAAATGGCTATGAAGCATAGGCGCTTCGATAAGCGGATGAAGATTTGCTAGATTTTTTCCAGAGAAATTGCTTAAGGATTTTTCTGGGTACCCGGCTGACTCATGTATTTCAAACAACAGGCTGTACGAAAAATGTGGTTCAATACCGCTCTCTAGGGCTATAATGAAAGGTAGGTTGAAATGGCTAAGGCACGTTCTGCGGATGAAGGATGATAGATTGCCGAAGATTGCCCTTTTTGGGCAACTGTCTAGGGGTAAACGGAAAGCAGGTCGTCCTCATCTGGTTTGGGAGGATGTCACAAAGAAAGATTTAAAGGAAATGCGAACTTCGTGAACGGGTGTAAAAAGGGAGGCTTTGAATAGATTGGGGTGGAGGAGGAGCGTGCGTAGCTTTGTTGGCCTCGGGCGGCTTGGTGCTGCGGTGAGTTGTTAGTAGTAGTAGTAGTAGTAATGATAATGATGGCAAGAGAGGCGTAGAACTAAACAATGAGTTTTGCCTGTTTTAAACGCCGTAAGAAACCATTGCTGGTGTTGAGAAAGAAAAAATGCAAGGAGCTCGCCCAAACACACGGACTCTGTAGTAGGCTATATTATAAATTAATAAGTGTGTGCCCTCTTTCTACTATTATTTCTAGCCCTACTCCGTTATAGTTAAACATCATTTTAGCCTCCATAGCAACTATTAACAGTTTGAAGAAATGATGTTTTTTCGAATATCTTATTTTAATCGAGGGTGACTCACAAAGTAAGCAAATTTGGTTATCCTTTTTACAGAGAATATAATAAATTAAGTAAGAAACGAGAGAAAAAGAGGTACAGTGATATCTCTTCTAGCATTTGAGTTGTCAAGACACCAGACAGAGTTTAGTTTATTGTTCAAGTGTTAAAATGGTGACATCACTTTTCAATTGCTCATCTATAAAAAGAATAAAAAAAGTGTTCCTGTCACAAAGCAGCCAAAAAAAACACCATAAAGTTCGGATCCTAATCATCAACTACATGTATCACGTCTGGGTTGCTAAGAGGAACAAAGTTTGGAACGTTGAAAAATCGCTGGTAAAGGTGCCATTTCAGCTGCTGCAGTCTAAACCACGGTATAGTACACATTAATACAGGAGAACGAAAACACGGAGAATTGCTTTTTGGGATTTTCAATTCACAAATTTGGTATTGACGAAGAGTTGTGTGAACAAAGAAGGTTTTTTTCTATCTACCCTTTCAAGATATGACTAACACAATTTTGTTTACAAAAGAATTCAAAATTCAAATAGTTTTCACATTTTAGAACAGGAAATATAAGCCATTTTGAAAAAAATAAAATCCTTAAGTTGAGATCAAGATACAGGAACATGGGTTGGACCAAACCATTGAACTTATCTCTTTCTTAGAAGGATTATGAGTAACATTTTGAAAAAATGTTGCTTAGCACTTTTTGGATTACCATGGTATATTTTAAGTATATTGTCTTGTTGTTGGGTATTGAAACATATCCCTTTTCCAACTGAAGTAAAGAGTAAGGAACAACATTAAACGAAAAATGAACGGAAATTATTCCGTGTATGAAGTAGTTGTCCCCCTCCTCAATATCTTACTCTTCACGCTAAAATTTTTAGTAATTATAAAAAAGCTTCTTGTTCTAATTAAACGGTTCTTGTGTTTCAGGAGTCGTTCTTAAAATATTGGACAAACAGTCAATTTTCCTTGACTTCTAGGGAGATTTGACATTTAGTCAAGGAAGATTCCTTGACTTTTAGGGGTTGTTTCCCCCATTTTTCGAATATCAGACAAATGTTCTCAGACTGGTAGTCTTTGATGGGCAGAACAAAGCTTAGGGAAGCTTGTATATTTTGAATCAAGAAGTTCGCGGTAACAAACTGTAAATAAGGACTGACGCGGATTATTGCCAACCGAAACTTTAAAAAACGGAATTTTGTTACCAATAGATATGTCAGAAGAACTACATTTTTATGCTGATTTCAAATATAATAGTTTCGTCAAGTTTATTCTTACGAAAAATTTACCTTATTTTCAAAAAAAGGGGGAAACAACTCCTAAAAGTCATAGAACCATAATGAAAATCCCACCATCAAGTTCAACATATCAGAGAACCCTACTATAGAGGTTTCAAGCTCCTATCTGCAAAAATATGGAACTTTGTATTTTTTGCCGGAAGAAAGATCACGGATGCGTGTTTTTTTGTGTTTTTTTTCCAGGGGTGATCGTATCCATCCAGTAGTCCTAGAAAATCGTGAGAGGGCTCATTCAAATGGAAATTAAAAGTTCTAGTTCCCTTTTTAAATGACCAAAAAAATTGGAGGACAACTTGGCCCCCTCCCACGCTCATTTTTTTCCCGAACTCACCCAATCAAAATTTTGAGATAGGCATTTTGTTCAGCATAGTCGAAAATTTAATTAATATGTCTTTGGGGATGACTTAATCCCCCACTGTTCCTGGGGGAAGGGCTGCAAGTTATTAACTTTGCCCATTGTTTACATATAATACGGATTATTGGGAAGTATACAGGCGTTTTCAGGAGAATTATTTTTCTAGTGGGGGATAAGGGTCAGATTAGGGATTACGGGGGAGGATCCTTCCATGGAGGATATTTCCTTGGGGGAAGGGACATTTCTATGAAGTGGGCACCAGATTTACCAGTAATATTTAAAAAACGATCAGAAATTAAATAAAAAAAACAGTTTTTTCAATTGAAAGTAAGAAGCAACATTAAAACTTAAAACAAATGGGAATTACTACTTGTATGAGTGCGTTCGCCCCCCTAGTCAATACATCACTGTTTAAGTTAAAGTTTTTTTTAGGGCTTTCAAAAGAGCTATCTATTTTAATTGACCGGACTTCGGGATTCAGGGGTTTTTGAATCAAACTTTAACGCAAAAAGCGCAGTATTAAGAAAGGGGCAAACTCTCTAATGTACGTAATAAAAAGATACGTATATAGAAATTCGCTACATAAGTTAATTCGCCAGTTTCGTCAGAACAAAATTTTGAAAAAGTCAAGTAGCCAAAAAAAGGAAAATTAATATGCGAATTACGTTTTAATTATTCATGTACGGTGAGCCAAAATCAAAGCTGCATTAGTTCAAAAACGTCCAGAAATTAACTAAAAAACAAGTTTTTTTAACTGAAAGTAAGGAGTGACATTAAAACTTAAAACGAACAGAAATTATTCCGTATATGAAAGGGGCTATCCCCTCCTCAACGCCGCGCGTTTTACGCTAAAGTTTGACTCTGTCTCACAACTTTATTTTTTAAAAAAATAAAAAAATTTAGAGGAAAGAGGGCGGCGTTGAGGAGGGGACAGCCCATTTCATATACGGAATAATTTCTGTTATTTTTAAGTTTTAATGTCGCTCCTTACTTTCAGTTAAAAAAAAACCTTGTTTTTTTTAGTTAATCTGCATAATAAGCCAATTCTCTTGATATATCTATTGGTATCAAAATTACGTTTTTAGAGTTTCGGCTGCTATTGAGCCGAGTCACTCCTTACTTACAGTTCGTTACCACGAACTGTTTGGATTCCAAATAAGCAGCTAATTAAGTTTGAACGCGCCAATCAAAAGCTATTAGAATGAACTTGATTTGTAGAATTAAAAAAAGGGTGGAAACGACCCTCAAAACTAACTGTTCTATCGAAAGTGTACCATTAAATTCTGGGTGAATGAAGACCCCCTTGCGGTTTACAATGCGGCCCTTACAATGAAAATGCGATGCTTCGTGTTTTATCGCATTGGGTGCGGGTTCGTTTGTATGTGCTCTTTTTTTTTCTTTTTTTTTCACTACAAGAGATCGTGTCAAACCAGGGTTATAGAATTTCCAAAGAAGTCTCGTTCGTTCAAAGAGAAACTATGAATTCGATGGGTAGAAATAAATTTACAATCCTCCTTGGTTCTCAGGCACCGCTAGGAAATCTCCAAGGGGGGATGGGGGTCTTCGAGGACTTCATTTACTAAATGTGGACTTTTTCTCAAAGCATTTTTATGCAAAAGCTAAGTTTTGATTTGAAAAGTCAGGTTTGAGGAGACAATAACCACCCGTCCTTGCATTTATGGTATTCCCTGATCAAACAGTTCGTGGTATCGAACTGTAAGTAAGGTAGCAAACTGTAAGTAACAGTAAGCGACCCGGATCAATAGTAACCGAAACTTTAAAAAGCGGAAATTTTATACCAATAGATATAATGTATTACTGGTAATTACTTGGTAAAAAAAAACAACTGCGCCCCTTTTTTCCCATAATCGTCCGATCAAAATTTTGAGATAACCATTTTGTTCACCATAGTTGAAAAGCCCAATAACTGCGTCTTTGGGTATAACATGACCCCCCCCCCCACAGTCCCAGGGGAAAGGTCTTTAAGTTATAAATTTTGCCCTTTGTTGTCGCATATTTTTTTTTTGTGGGATGTAGGCATACATTTTCGGGTGGGGGCGGGGGGGGGTAAATTTTCTGCTGGGTGTTTTTCCACGGGGAAATTTTAAATGAGGAAGGAAGTTACCAGGGAGTGAACTTGTCAGGGGAAATTATATACTGGGGGAATTTGACAGAATTCTTTTACAAACTTGTTTTTATATGTCTTGCTTTCTCTTTTACGTCTCAACTTTACGCGCAAAGTGGTTAAAAGTAATCGTGCGGGGTAAATTTTCGCCGGGATTGGTTTGTCTAGAGGATTTTTCCGTGGGGTTCTCCGTGGAGGAGGGGTCAAATTTCCTGGCATTATTATAAACGATCAGAAATTAAATAAAAAAACAGTTTTTTCAACTGAAAGTAAGAAGCAACATTAAAACTTAGAAGGAACAGAAATTATTATGTATATACAGGGGGGTTGTCCCCTCCTCAACACCTCGCTCTATACGCTAAAGTTTGAATTTTGTCCCAATTCTTTAATAATGACTCCTGAAACACAAGGGCTGTTTAATTAGAACAATAAGACGCTTTTTTAAAATACTAAAAATCTTTAGCATAAAGAGCGAGGTGTTGAGGAGGAGGCAACCCCTTTATATACATAATAATTTCGGTTCGTCTTAAGTGTTAATGTTGCTCCTTATTTAAAGTTGAAATCAACTTTTTTTATTTATTTAATATATTATAGATACAAGCAGATATTAATTTCAAAAATTTTTTATTTTCAAATGAAAGTTAAGAACTACGCCAAAACTTACAATGTAAAACTTAAAGACATGCCGATTCGTATTTAAATAAAAATGAAGATTGAATAGGTAAGCAATTATATCCAAGAATGAGTGAGTAATTTGAAAAAAGCACTTTTTTGCCACAAATCAACTGAAATTTTACAAGTAGCCTAATATACTAAAAGTGAGAGTTTCTTTGTAATTTCATTCCTTTCAAAACTTATTTTAGAGTAGTAAGTAGTTAAAATAAATATTTTCCCGGCAAAGGGTATAAGTTTCTTTGAAATTCAGAATTTGAAAACCATTTATTATTTGCTTGCAAATAAATTCGGTTGTTGGTTTACGACAGTAGGCTATATTCTGGCCAAAGCGCCATGAAAATGTTGGAACTACCTTTAAGACGTATATCCACCTTTTGATTTGCCTCTCGTACAAAAACAGTAATTAAACCTAAAGGCAGCGTTCAAAAAAAAAAAAAAAAAAAAAAAAAAAAAAAAAAGGCAGCCTTATGCTGCAAAGCAGCAAATATTTTCTAATTTAGCTTTAAGCATTGGGATTCTCTTTGCACTTCTCTTTTTTTTATAATCCTGTTTGAGTGAATAAAACGGCTTCTGAATATGTGGGGGGAGATGGAAATGATGGCCAGTGGGAAGAACCAAGGTCTGGGGGACTACTCCTTGTCTCATAGCAATTGAAGCCCCTGCCTAAACACTAATTATTTGAGTTAAGAGAATGAATTGACGATGAAAAATATTTACCATGCATTATTTCCGGAACATATTGGCGCAGAAGAGTCAAGTTGTTCTTGCATTACTAAAAAAAAATTCTGTGCTCGATGAAAGTTACTGAGTTTAGTATTTTGCTCCCAAGTGGGTTTATTTGTAACTTTTTTTTGTATATTTTATGATAAGATCAAGGTATAAATGCTGTTATTGCATATTCTCTCCAATTCCTGTTGCGGCAAGATTGCTACTTGTCCCTGTAAAAAAAGATCCAGTAACTGGAACGTTGGTTCGACGTTTCATTCAAGTAATGTTTATTTATTTTCTGCTTTAAAAAAATTCAACATGCTTCTTCAAGATCCATCTGTATAACAAATTATTGTGTTGTTTTACTAGATCAGTAAGATTTTCTGCTCTATTTCATGCCCTGTCCTTGTGACCAGAATTTTCCTTACTGGTTTTATCAGTTGGGCAACATTATGCTTGGGCATTTGCAGCTCCCTGCATCTAAAGCAGCTACGAGTTGGATTCATCCACGTGGCGTTTTGTTTACCCATTTCGTATCTGTCGTCTTGGAGTCCATTGGTCAAGAATTTTCCACCTGTCAGTGTCTTGTATTGCTTCATCGTCTAGAAATTTTCCATATGTTGAAGTCCAGAGCATACTTCTATAGATACTCTTTTCCATAGCATGCGGATGTGATCATTAGGCAAGCAAACCTTTTTGCTCCTTTAAAGGGTTCTTTCTTCTATGTGCCTGGATTCTAGCCTAGTTGACCCAGACCACTTCAACATGAGATCAGAGTTACCAGATGGGGCGCATTTGCAACATTAGGACACTTTTTTGAGGTGGTTTCGCATTGATTGTTTCAAATTGGCACATTGTACTGATTTTTTTTTTATGGAAAATCGTTAATTCCGTCCATTTCAAAATAAAAATGGCGGTTTTTGAGCATTTTATGTTTTTTTTTGCTTTGCAACTTTAAACTAGACATCTGGCAACACTGCATATGACAGTACTGGTAGAATTACTGTCTTAATTTTTTGTCAAGTTACACAATCTTAGGTATTTTTGTAGAAAGCGGCTGGCGCGCTACAATTGTATTGAAGATTAGATAGGATAAAACCCAGTACTTATACGAGACGCTGTGTAAAGAAAGGCATTGCAAAGGGTTTCTCACTCCGGGAACTATATTTAAACTTTAGTTTTTGGGGTTCAGGGGGACTAAAAGGTACCCAAGTTGGGTTGATTAGGTTAGGATAGGTTACATATTTAATATATTTTATGCTTTACCCCCCACGCCCCATCCCCCCTAATGTGCAAATATATAGTTCAAGCTTGTTTCTGAACTATTATATTTTCATCCTATTTTGTTTTATTTTATTAGCGTTAACGAAACTTCACTTTTCGCGTGCTTACCGCTCTCTACAAAAGTACCTAATTTCATTTTAAGGAATTTTTTTGGTTCTCAGAGGAAAATTTCTGCATCTTGTTCCCGCCCCGAAAAACTTAAATTGCGTGTTTGCTTTCCCCCTATATGCTATCGAACAATATGAAATATGCTGACAAATGGTGTACTTGTTGTTTATGTCGTTAATCTTTGCGGTACATTCAACCAGGAAGTGTTCTATACTACCATAATTTTTGCAGAATTATTTATGCAATGATTGGTAATTGTGTGCAAATAAGTTTTCACAGATCTTTCAATTCAGGCCATATAATCAATAATTATCCCGCTAGTAATAACAGTTGCCTAATTGCTCAAAAGCATCACGGTATAAAAAGTAGATAGCTCGAAAGCATCACGGAAAAAGTGGTAATTGTCAATTAGCTGGAACCCACTCAAGATAGCCTAGATTATAAAAGAAACTAGTCAACCGTGGTTTGTCACTGCGTTTACAATATTTAAACTTTTGTTTTTTGGGGTTTAGGCGAGGGGAAGGTACCTAGGTTATGCTAGGTTGCGTATTTAATATATGCTATGATTTACCCCCCCACCTCCCTAATGTGCAAATATATAGCCGAAAATTGTTTCTAAACTATCATATTTTTTTATCTTATTTCTTTTTATTTCATTAGCATTAGCCAAACTTCACTTCTCGCGTGGGTTCCAGCTAATTGACTGTTACCGAAAAAGTTTGCAAAATTTAAGCAGTACATTTGCCAATTTATTTAGTGTGCCAACCACTGCTAACAATCAAATGCTTAATCATGCCAATGCCTATTAAAAGCTAAGGGCAATAAACAAAGCAATAAATAAATAAACAATAAATAATAAACAATAAATAAACAATAAATAAACAATAAATAAACAATAAATAAACAATGGTTTGCAGTAAAATCCTGTTGATTTTAGGCATTCTTTTGAGCGACTGTATTAGAAAAATACTGTAAGGAAATTATGAGCGATCCCTCTAAATCTATTATGATAAAAAGTTTTAAGATGAACATCACACGTCTTGCGCAGAGAAAATGCCACCAAAGATTATATTTTCGGCAAACGAGCTGGGGTCAAATGAAAATAGGAATTCAGTAACAAAGATGATGTCAATGGGGGAAGTAGGGCCATGTACTCCCCTTAGACTATTTCACCCCCTCTCCCTATATTTTGAAAAATACGTTTTCGGGGGCATTTTTATTAAAATAAATCTTTTGCATTTTACTTGCAAAAAAATTAAAAAAATACCCCCCCCCTTAGATGTTGAAAAATACACAGTTTCCCTAAATTTCCGTGGATTGTCGTTACTACTCGGCAATTTAACATAAAATGCTTAAAGAAAGGGAGGATTTCATGGAATAACATAAAGAGGACATGGAAGGACATAAAGCTTTAAACAAAGAGGGGCGGAAGAAAAGCCTCCGCGGCTGGGCGGGTCGTAAATGTGTTTATTCGGCAATTCGTTGTTAGCAAAAGTAGTGGCAGTTCATGATCTGCTGAAAAATCTACAGCTTAATTACAGCTTAGTTGTAATTAGTTGTAAAAAGATTACAGCTTAGTTCATGATTGTATTGAATTTCATTAATATTGGATTATCTGTACTTTTTTAAAATGTAAACAAAGAACTTCGTCGCCTTTAATACAGAAGTTCCAAATCAGATGCGTACATTTGAGTTTCTATTTGGGGGGGGGGGCAAAATAAACAAAGAAAAATTAATAAAAATCTGGAAGATTGTAGGGGAGACTTTACAAATCAATGATTTCATGTGGGCCACTGAAGGCTCTTTTGTGTACTCTTACTATAGCTTAAAGCTGTGCTAATCTACTTTCTCTTCCTGATATCATACTACTGATGTAGTAATTTAAACACCACGCTCTGAATAATCCAAATTTTACAATATGGAATTTACTTAAAAACGTCATTCATTCCAAACGAAATTAATTCATTAAGGGTGATTTCCGCATAGAATAAATCAAACAGTTGTTTTATATTTCCCTGGTAGACATAAAGATATAAGACTTCTACGTGACTCCAGGAAGGGTCTTAACTTATATCAGGCATGGAAACTAAAAACTCCTCCGACCAAGGTTAAAAGAAGTTACCATCAGGCATAGTTGCAGAAATTCATTGTGATTCTTGCAGAAATTCATTGTGATTCATATGTGATCCTTGCAGAATATTCATGCTTGCTGAAATTCATTGTGATTCTTGCAGAAAATTTGCATTTGCAGGAATTCATTGTGATTCATACGTTATTCTTGCAGAGTATTTATATTTACAAAAAATCATTGTGATCAACATTTCTATAGTAAAGGGGATGGGGGGGGGGGGATTTGTCCAAATATTAAAATATAGAATACGGGCTCCAACAGAAATATAATTTGTCAATTTAAAATCAGTAGATTTTGGCTTGCAAAGTCTAGTAGCGTTCTGCGCTTCATTTAAATGTGTTTGCCTATCATTAGTCCCTAAAAAATGACTACTCGAGAAAAAAAGGATATGTCTAATAGTTGTGATATCCAAAACAATATTGGGAAGCGGGGGAATAACTTGTAAAATCTGACGCGTCAAAACTTTGGCTTCATGTTAATGGCTTAAAATTTCAAACAGGAAGATTAAACCAATCAGGTTTTTAAAAGGTAGAGATAGTTATTCTCCAAAAATACGGAATAATGTAACTGCCTTGCAAAAATACGTCATAAATGTAACCAAATAAATAAAAGCACATATTTTACCTTGGAAATTAGGGTACTCATATTTATTTTCTCGTCTAGTTAGCAGTATCCATAGATACAGTAGATACTGGTGTTCTAATTATCCTAGGTATACTTTCGATACCCTAGGCATAAATGCCTTATAGATACTGATTTTATGAATTTTTAGTATAGGACAGTGGTTACAATCTTTTCTGTCCAATCTTTGAAGAGCCTCAAATCCTCTAAAAAAGAAACCGAGGAACCATACGATACATATAGAAAACTGCACAACAAAAATAGTGCCCCTCCCCCTGCGTATCAGCCAGTTGGAAATTTGAGGGCTTGGGGTGTAGTTCATTGTAATTCTTTTTATGTTTCCTGGACGGTCTCTTGATCACGGTCTTACATCCACAGGAACACAGACCAGGACGGTATACAGGATTGCTGTCAAAGAACTACGCCAGAGAGAGAGGCGGGGCTACAAATAATCTCGGAAGGGGGGTTGAAAAATAAATAACTAATGACTATGAAGGTTTCTGTGTTCAAAAATTTGTTTATATGTATTTCTTTTACCTTTGTACGATTCGGACAAATTTTTTTTCGCGGGGGGGGGGGGGGGAGGGGGGTGAAACTAGGTAAGTCCCCCCACCCTCCAACGGATACGGTTATGCTCTTGGCTCCTAGTACACTTAACTCCAAATTCAAAGGGTATTCACCAGTAGTAACCGTACAATTCGTTTAAAATATACATTCAGATATACGCCTGAGGCATAGATATGTGTGTGTATTTTAAACGAATTGGGGTTACCAGGGTCATTTGCAAAGAGGTACCATTTCTATAGAAGCTATAGTAATTTGAAATATCATATGGAATTTGCTTGAAGGTATATACTTTGTTACCTGTGTAAAAATAATGTGATAATTGACAGTGAAATTGCCAGAAAAATAAAAAGGGCATTGTCAGAAAATATCACGATGGAATATAAAGATGAATCGATGAAAAACAAAGCACCAGCAAACGTTACTGCCATTGATCAAACAGTCATTGATCCAAATAATACCAAAGACGAAACGCATATTGAGCCTGTTGATGAAACACCAGTAAAAATTGTGTATGACTCAAAATGGAATAATGATTATTCTACTGTAACGAACTAAGAGAAGACAATAGCTATAATATCAAGAGAGAACATGGTGAACTATTTTATGGAACAGATTCAAAATGTCCAAAGTTAATCATTGATATTAATAGTGTATCATAAAATATTTTTTGTATTAATATTATACATATAATTATTTCATTAAAAATATATTATACATTACATTGTTATGTGTTCATTATTTTTAGAGTAAGCTAGCATATCAAACGTTTAGAATGTCTAATAAAACGTCGGATATGTAAGAAAATTAATTTGCATACATCTATTGTCAGACACATGGTAACAAATTCTTTCTTTAATTCGCCTCCTGGATAAATAAAAAAAGAAATTTCATTCAAGAAATTATGACGAAACTCTAAGTAAGCAACAAACTCTTTCTTCAAGTTACATCATGGATACACAATGCAGAAATTTCATTTAAGAAATTATCAAAAATTGTAAGTAGGTAGCAAATTCTTTCAAAAATATGTTAATACGTTTAAGCAACAAATATCTTTAAGCTTAACTCGTCTTTATTCTTTAGAATAGTTTTATGCATTTCATTAAATTATGAAGAAATTCTAAGTGAGTAACAATAGCTTTCTTGAATTCGCTTCCTGGACACAATACAGATATTTAATTCAAGAAATCATAATAAAATCGCAAGTAAGTAATAAAGTCTTTATTGTTTTCACCTATTGGATGCACAATACTGAAATTTCATTCAAGAAATTATGAAGGAATTGTAAATAGGTAACACACTCATGTTACCTCATGGATACACAATGCAGAAATTTCATTTAAGAAATTATCAAAAATTTTAAGTAAGTAGCAAATTCTTTCTCGAATTCGCGTCCTGGGTAAATAAAAAAGACAGTTTATTAAAGAAATTATTAAAAAATTGCAAGTAAGTAGCAAATTCTGTCTTAAATTCACCTGCTGGATAAACAAAAAGACATTTCGTTTGAGAAATTATGACAAAATTCCAAGTAAGTAACAAACTCTTTATTGTTTTCATGACTTAGATAAACGGTGTAGAAATTTAATTCAAGAAATTATGAAAAAATTCTCAGTAAGTAACAATTTCTTTCTTGAAGTCAACTCTTGGATACACAATACGGAAATTTCATTTGAGAAATTAGGAAAAAAAAAACACTTTCTTTCTTGCAGCCAACTCTTGAATACACAATACGTAAATTTTCATTCGAGAAATTATGAAAATATTTGTAAGTAAGTAACAAACTCTTTTAGTTTTCATCTCTTGTATATACAGTACAGATACTTAATTCAAGAAATTATGAAAAAACCGCAAGTAAGTAACTTTTTTCTCTTTATCAAAAACAATTTTCACTTAGCTACACGATGTAGAAATTTAATTCAAGAAATTAGGAAAAAATTCTCAGTAAGTAACAATTTCTTTCTTGAAGTCAACTCATAGATACACAATACGGAAATTTCATTCAAGAATTTCATGACTTAGATACACGATGTAGAAATTTGATTCAAGAAATTGTGAAAAAATTCTCAGTAAGTAACAATTTCTTTCTTGAAGTCATCTCTTGGATACACAATACGGAAATTTCATTCAAGAAATTATGAAAATATTTGTAAGTAAGTAACAAACTCTTTATTGATTTCAACTCTTGAATATACGACGTAGAAATTAAATTCAAGAAATTATGAAAAAATCGCAAGTAAGTAACTTTTTTTTTTCTCTTTATCACAAACAATTTTCACGTATATAAAAGATGTAGAAATTTAATTAAATAAATTATGAAAAAATTATAATTAAGTAAAAATTTCTTTATTGAAGTCAAATCTTGGATAAACACAATACGGAAATTTCATTCAAGAAATTATAAAAAATATTTGTAACTAACTAACAAGCTCTTTATTGATTTCACCTCTTGAATATACAGTACAGATACTTCATTCAAGAAACGTGATTAAACACGTTTTGAAACTACATGCTATTTGTATGCCTTTCCTTGGCACCTTTCCAAACGAGCGGGGATTCCCCACTGGTTCCTACACATTGCAAAAAAGTGAGCAGTACGAAAACTCCACGTTTTCAACCAGACTGGTGTTTTTTGGTACAAAAGGGGGGGATATGCAAAGTCGACATAGCTTTATTTCATTTTTTTAAGGTTCATTTAGACGAGGTTACGTGCGCGCACGTAACCTCGTCTAAATGAACCTTAAAAAAATGAAATAAAGCTATGTCGACTTTACATATCTCCCCCGATTGGTCCCTAAAAAACCAGTCTGGTTGAAAACGTGGAGTTTTCGTACTGCTCACTTCTTGCAATGTGTAGGAACCAGTGGGGAATCCCCGCTCGTTTGGAAAGGTGCCAAGGAAAGGCATACAAATAGCATGTAGTTTCAAAACGTGTTTAATCACGTTTCTTGAATGAAGTATCTGTACTGTATATTCAAGAGGTGAAATCAATAAAGAGCTTGTTAGTTAGTTACAAATATTTTTTATAATTTCTTGAATGAAATTTCCGTATTGTGTGTATCCAAGAGTTGACTTCAAGAAAGAAATTGTTACTTACTGAGAATTTTTTCATAATTTGTTGAATTAAATTTCTACATCGCGTAGCTAAGTGAAAATTGTTTGTGATAAAGAGAAAAAAAAAAGCTACTTACTTGCGATTTTTTCATAATTTCTTGAATTTAATTTCTACGTCGTATATCCAAGAGGTGAAATCAATAAAGAGTTTGTTACTTACTTACAAATATTGTCATAATTTCTTGAATGAAATTTCCGTATTGTGTATCCAAGAGATGACTTCAAGAAAGAAATTGTTACTTACTGAGAATTTTTTCACAATTTCTTGAATCAAATTTCTACATCGTGTATCTAAGTCATGATATTCTTGAATGAAATTTCCGTATTGTGTATCCATGAGTTGACTTCAAGAAAGAAATTGTTACTTACTGAGAATTTTTTCCTAATTTCTTGAATTAAATTTCTACATCGTGTAGCTAAGTGAAAATTGTTTTTGATAAAGAGAAAAAAAATTACTTACTTGCAGTTTTTTCATAATTTCTTGAATGAAGTATCTGTACTGTATATCCAAGAGGTGAAAACAAAAAGAGTTTGTTACTTACTTACAAATATTTTCATAATTTCTTTAATGAAATTTCAGTATTGTGTATCAAAGAGTTTAATTCAATAAAGAATTAGTTTTTTTTTTAATAATTTCCTAAATGAAATTTACGTATTGTGTATCCAAGAGTTGACTTCAATAAAGAAATTTTTACTTACTGAGAATTTTTTAATAATTTCTTGAATTAAATTTCTACACCGTGTATCTAAGTCATGAAAACAATAAAGAGTTTGTTACTTACTTGGAATTTTGTCATAATTTATCGAACGAAATGTCTTTTTGTTTATCCAGCAGGTGAATTAAAGAAAGAATTTGCTACTTACTTACAATTTTTTCATAATTTCTTTAATGAACTGTCTTTTTTATTTACCCAGGAGGCGAATTCAAGAAAGAATTTGCTACTTACTTAAAATTTTTTATAATTTATTAAATGAAATTTCTGCATTGTGTATCCATGAGGTAACATGAGTGTTACCTATTTACAATTCCTTCATAATTTCTTGAATGAAATTTCAGTATTGTGTGTCCAATAGGTGAAAACAATAAAGACTTTATTACTTACTTGCGATTTTATTATGATTTCTTGAATTAAATATCTGTATTGTGTCCAGGAAGCGAATTCAAGAAAGGTATTGTTACTTAATTAAAATTTATTAATAATTTAATTAAATTAATAAAACTATTCTAAAGAATAAAGACGGGTTAAGCTTAAAGATATTTATTGCTTAAACGTATTAACATATTTTTGAAAGAATTTGCTACTTAATTACAATTTTTGATAATTTCTTAAATGAAATTTTTGCATTGTGTATCCGTGATGTAACTTCAAGAAAGAGTTTGTTGCTTACTTAGAGTTTCGTCATAATTTCTTGAATGAAATGTCTTTTTTATTTATCCAGGAGGCGAATTCAAGAAAGAATTTGTTCCCATGTGTCTGACTATAGATGTATGCAAATTCCTTTTCTTACATCTCCAACGTTTTATTAGACATTCTAAACGTTTGATATGCTAGCTTACTCTAAAAATAATGAACACATAACAATGTAATGCATAATATATTTTTAATGAGATCATGCTATGTAGAATATTAATACAAAAATATATTATGATACATTATTAATATCAATTATTAACTTTGGACATTTTGAATCTGTTCCAAAAAATAGTTCACCATGTTCTCTCTTGATATTATAGCTATTGTCTTCTCTTAGTTCGTAATCAGTAGAATAATTATTATTCCATTTTGAGTCATACACAATTTTTACTGGTGTCTCATCAACAGGCTCAATATGCTTTTCGTCTTTGGTATTATTTGGATCAATGACTGTTTGATCAAAGGCAGTAACGTTTGCTGGTGCTTTGTTTTTCATCGATTCATCTTTATATTCCATCGTGATATTTTCTGACAATGCCCTTTTTATTTTTCTGGCAATTTCACTGTCTATTATCACATTATTTTTACACAGGTAACAAAGTATATACCTTCAAGCAAATTCCATATGATATTTCAAATTACTATAGCTTCTATAGAAATGGTACCTCTTTGCAAATGACCCTGGTAACCCCAATTCGTTTAAAATACACACACATATCTATGCCTCAGGCGTATATCTGAATGTATATTTTAAACGAATTGTACGGTTACTACTTTCACCTATATTTTACGATGCAATTTATTAAAAAAATAATTTTGATTATATTAATAATATTTCATTTTGTAGTTATCATAACGACTTAATATCGTTCAGAGGTTACGGTTACACAGGGGCAAATATTCACAAAAATGTATTAGGAGGTAAAATAACGTCTTAAAATCTAGGAGGGGAGGGGGGATTTGTTTGCTTTAGCCTTTTTTTCAATGAAAATACCAACAAAAGGTCTTTCAAAATATAGGGGGACAAAAATAAAGAAGTAATCGTCCCCCCTGCTTCTTTAATTGATGTGTCTCTAGTTATAGCCTATTCCATAAGATATGATTATTAAAAGTGTAATATAATTAAGCCTCGAAGTATTCTGCTATATTTAAGAGTATCCATCTCCCCTGAAATTCAAGGGAACATGACATGTCTGAACTTAAGGCCTAATAGTGATCATAGACACCTTGGGAAATAAAATAATATTTAATAACTAAGGGATCAAAATTAGGAGGGCAACTACAGAGTACGGGCAACTGACAAAAGAGGTAGCTCTATTTCGTCTTTGAGAGGGCCAATGCCATTTATTGCTATACAACAAAACAAAAAACTTAATTATACAACTGCTTAAAAAACATTATTCGCTTTTAACTATTTATTAAATTAAAAAAACTAAAATTAATGTTTTTTCAACTGAAAATAAGCAACAACATTAAAACTTAAAATGAACACAGATTATTCCGTATATGAAGGGGGGGGCTGTCCCCTTCTAAATAACTCTCTCTCCACACTAATTTTTTGTGTACTTTTAAAATAATTTTCTTATTCTAATTAAACGCCCCTTGTGTTTCAGGAATCGTTCTTAATGAACTGGGACAAAAAGTCAAACTTTAGTGTAAAGAACAGTGTTTGAAGTAAGAGGCAGCCCCCCTCATATATGGAATAGTTTCTGTTCATTTTAATTTTAAATATTGCTCCTTACTTTCAGTTGAAAAAAGTTGTTTGGTTTTTTTATTTACTTTCTGGTCGTTTTTAAAATAATGCTAGGAAATCCACTTCTCCCTCCATGTAAAACTGTCCCCCTGAAGAGTTCCTCCAAAGAAATTTCTTTCCAGGTAAAACCCCCCGGGCAATTCCATCTTCACAGAAAATCCCCCCCCGAAATTTTCTTGCCGACGATTCCTCCTGAAAAATTTTCCTTAACATACTTTCAATTGAAAAACGACTTTTTAATATAATTTCTGATCGTTTTTCAAATCATACTAGAAATCCCTCTTCATTAATAAATTTTCCCAGACCCCCCCCCCCTAATAGAAAGTTCCTCCCACGGAAAATCCCCCATCAAGAAATCCATCAGATAATTTCAACCCTGCTGAAAATTTCGCCCGGACAATGCCTCGGAACATCTCCACATGTAAAATTGAGTCACCAAAGAGAAAGTAAGTCAAATAAAAACAATTTTGTGTAGGAATTCTGGAAAATTCCCCGTCTCAAATTTCTCATGACAATTTCACCTACGGAAACTTCCCTCTCAGTAGAAAATTCTCCCGTGAAAAATCCCCCCCCCCAAAAAAATGTCTGTATACTATCGAATAACAAATACTATATTTAAAAAATGGGCAAATTTTGCAACTTACAGCCATTTCCCCGGGGGCGTGGGGGTCATGTCATCCCCAAAGGCATAGTTATTGGACCTTTAAACTATGCTGAACAAATCAACTATCTCAATGTTTTTACCGTACGACTTTGGGGAAAAAAGAGATGTGGAATGGCGGCTAGTTGTCCTACAATCTGTTTGGTCACTTAAAAAGGGTACTGGAACTCTGCATATCCGTTCGAATGAGCCCTCAATCGACTTTCTATGAACCTTGGTTAAATTCCATTATCCCTGCAGAAAAAAAACGAAAATAAACAAATAAACGTGCATCCGTGATCCTTCTTCTGGCAAAAAATTCCACACTTTTGCAGATGAGAGTTTGCAACCTACACAACAGGGTTCTCTGATATGTTGAATCTGAGAGTGGAATTTTTGTTAAGATTCCTTGACTTTTTAAGGGTGTTTTCCCCTTTTTGAAAATTAGGCCACTTTTTTCAGGCTCGTAGCTTTTGAAGAGTAACAATAAATATAACAAATTTTATAAATGTATTCTGTTAGTGTATCGGTCTTTGGAACCTTGCTGTTTCCTGCTCGTTTATATATACTTAACAACAAATTTAATGATTGAATGTACAGTAAAGAACCTAAATCATTTCCCCATTATTACAACGACCCTGAACTTTAGTAGAAATAGATAATTACCATCTTTAGCGCTGATTTGCTAATAAAATGATGGTGCAACCCGAAGTACTTTCATGGTTAATTGCATTGAGCAAAACCAATATATTAAATAACAAGTTGGCAAAAACTGTGCTAAATTACAATATTAATTGCTAGATGCAAAATTCAAATAAGAATCTTGAATGGTGTTCCCTCCCACTGATAAGTAGAATTATAGCCACTCTATTAATTACAAGAACTTTTTTCATATAAATTCCATAGAACAAGTTTCTGAAAAAACATGCTTGGTGACCTCAACACGAGTTTATAATCAATGTTATTGAAAGGAAGCTACCTTCCCAGTGCCGTCAAATGGGAGAGGGAGGCAGTAGGCTTTTGCTTCTCCTAAGATTCTGAATAATACCCTTTTTTCTGAATATTTATTCATTCAATTTTCAAATTTTTGTTAAAAAAACGATCCCTAGGCTCCCTCTTAGACTTTGAAAATTCATTTTGCCCCCTTCTACCTGCCTTTTGTTTATCACCGAATCGTCGAATTTTTGGACGAATAATCGGTCAAAAAACATGGCATACGACCTGAAAAAGTTTAGCATTAAGAGTTTTTTTTTCATTTTAATTTTTTTCCTTCTTCAATAGTTTCTCATTAAGACGGCTCCCGAACATAATAGGGGACGGGATCCAATTTTAAATTACCCCAATAAGAGTTAGGAATTGTATGGTCCCTAGTTTTACCGAAATATTTAAATTCATCCCTTTGGGCTAATACCATGAAAGAAAGTAGAAACTGCTCTTGTAGAAGGTGAGAAAAGCTGAAAAGGCCATGTAGAACGACTAATACGCTACAGGGAGAATTAGCACTATCGAAGCAAACTTGATACAATTCTTTAGTGACTGCTAGATAGCCTTTTTCATTTTTGCTTTATGCCCCTTGAAGAATACTTTCTAATCAGTATATTTTCTATGAAATTCATAGTTTGTCAAATAACCATTAAAAATGGTTTTCTCTCTCTCTCTCTCTCTCTGAGCCCTTGGACTTTGGAGTGCTAGTCATCAACTAAAACGCCTTGTTAGCAAGTCAAGTCGGTCTAACAACGACTAGCAGATAAAGTCTTCAAGAACAGCTTTAGCCTCAGCTTTGGAATTTGCCATTGGCACTAGAACCTGAGTGAAATATATATGAAAATGCCTTATAAGCTAGCCTGTCATTTGTAGGGAATGGGAGGTTTAGAAGCATGCTAAAACCTCATTAATGACCATCTGTTCAATGGCAGAAAACCATGGTAGTTTGGCCGATGACAAATAATAACGATGACAATTTGTCTGATGACAAGAAAAAACATGTAAAGTTCATCTGATTAGAAGAATAAGCAGTGATAGTTTGTTCGATGAAAAGAAAAGAAATGACAGTTAATCCGATGACAAAAACAACAATGACAGTTTATCCGATGACAAAAACAACAATGACAGTTTATCAGATGACATAAAGAATTGATGACACGTTGCCCTACCACAGTGCTAAGTAATGACAGAAAAAACTATGGCAGAAAATAACGATGACAAAATTATTTTACGCCAAATTGTCCCACAGCCTAGGAGTGTACTAAAATTAATACAGCCTGTGATAAAATTAACGTTTTCTTACTATTTGTTAAATTGTTCAAAACTAAATTAGTATCTTACATATGTTTTAATTTTCTTATCAATGGAGAATTATCCTAAAGTATTTTGCGTTGTTCAAAAGAGCTTTTGTCAAAATTGTTTTTGTAGCTGCTAGATGGTCAAGCATGAGTACGTAATCATATTCTCCAGTCTTAACAATCACCATCAAACTGAGAATTTGTGCTCCTATTTTCGTTTATTTTCTTGTTGTATTTAATATTTTGTTTATATTTTATTAAATATTTATTTATTGAATTTAATAGTTTTTATTTTTATCTTCTATTTCATGTTGAATCATGTTTATTTGTTTCTATGATCAGCACAGAACACACATAAAAATCATTTTTAATAATAATATTACTAATATATTATAAATAATAATAATACGTAATTAAATAATATGTGATACTATCTTTATATTTATTTTAGATACGATCACAATACCCGATCCTAGCAAGAGGAATACATCAACTACCCAGTCACCAGGTGTTTCGACTCCCCCACCAAGAGTGAAAATATACCAATTCAATTACACTGCTCCTGATGCCATTCAACCCTACCTTGGACACCAGGAAATGGGTTTCAGTGATACTAGTAAAATGGGTGATTATTTCAGAAAAACTCAAGATGGTTGGTCATACGTTGTGAATTATAATGCTGATGATGCCAATGGATTTGTACCTAAAGTGAAGATTTCTTTTAGTCAAACTCCTTAGTTCCTGTGCTTATGGACTACAGGCCTGTTTCCATCGTCATAACAAACATTTTTTTAGAGTTTGGGGAGAAAACAGGAAGTGGTTGCCAACAATTATTTGTGAAATTCTCTAGTAATTTGAAACATTGTTCGAGAAAATTTGGTGGATTTTGGGGGTAAAAATGAAGAAAATTGAGGCGTGAAAATGAAGTTACAAATTTCTTTGTGGAAATTTAGCTCTTCATTCAAATTTGAAGGTCTCATTTCAAATTCTCTATCCGATTAATTACGATATGACAAATTGTCATATTGTCACGCAAATTGTCACACAAACCTTTATTAGTTGGTAAAAGGGGCGCAAAAATCGCAAAAATGTATGGAGGAGGAACAAAATAAATTTTCAAAATATAAGGGAGGGTAATTTTTTTTTTTTCAATTTTTCTAATGAAAGCAAGGCATTTTTTATTGAAAATGCCAAGATTTGGTATTTTCAAGACCTAGAGGAAGGGGATCTAGCAAAAAGGCAATTTTATTCTCTCCCATCACCAATTGGCACCTTTGTTGGCAATTCTGTTTGATGTCAATTTAATATTCAAAATTGGGACAGCGGAAACAGGCCTTATATTGTAAATTTGTATAGTTCGGCCAAAAGTTGTAGCCAGACATTCAAGGGTAAGATACGGTGCAGAAATTTTTGAATAAAATGGTTTCAACTCCTTCGTAGATTTAATGTATTATATTAACCAATTCTTCAGTATTGTACTCAAATATTGAGAAGAGAAATATTTTATCACAAATACTCACGTAGTTAGACATCTTTTATACATTCACACTAAGCTTAAAATATACTTTTCTTCAACATTTAAAATACCTAATTTATCTAAGAAAAACAAAACCCAAAATATCGTTGTTTTGTTTAATTGTCATTTCTTTTATTATGTTTCGAATCAACGAGTGTGCATTTCTACATGTATTGACTGAACGCGAATATATATGAAATTGACTGTATGAAAGAAAATAATAATGAATGAAATAACTTTTTGAAAAGAAATAACTTTAAATAGGTATTGTATCGAAAATCAGGAGGCCAGCATATTTGAAAATTCCTATATATCAAAAGTGATGTGGGCTGTATTTTTGATAAAGCTGGAATTTTAAAAGCGATTTCTAGATTAGTGCTTGCTGTTTTTTTCTTGAATAAACTTTTTACATTTTGATTTCAGAAGTACCTGTAGTAGAGCTCAGAGAACTTTAAATTTTTATATTTTTAAATATCAAAAATTTTAAATTGTACAAGAGACATAAATAATGTACAACCCCAGTTAAAATCATGACACGTTCTAATGGACTTTGTTATTGGTTATGTGGAAAGTAAAACCGTACACTATACAGTTTAGTTTTGATTCACTTCATAACCTCCTTCTAACCTCCTTATAAACACTTCATAACTTAATAATCTTACAAAAATATCAACAACAGTAAATACCTCCTGGGGTCCAAGGCTTAAACCCCTGGAAAATCTCTCTGCTGAAAGCCCCAACCCCGGAAAGCTCCCCAACACAGAAAATCCCCCTAGGGATTTTAAACTTTTTTAAAGAGGATTATTACTTGGAAGCGATAGAACTAGAGTTTGACTGTTTAATATCTGCAACAATAAAAACCTTTTACAACTTTAGCACCGTTGTCTTTATATTTTAGAACAGTCCAATTTATTTTACCACTTCTTACAACTTCAGCACCTCTTACACTTCGGCATTTCAGGAACCTCTTACAACTTCAGCACCTTTGTCTTTATGTTCTAAAACAGTCCAAGTCATGTTACAACTTCTGCACCTCTTACATTTTAGCACTTCAGAGACCTCTTAAAACTTCAGGACCGTGTCTTTATATTTTAGTTTGTTTATTTCCTTTTGAAAAAGATTCGAGACTACAATTTAGAGCAGTTGTGGCATGCAAAATGTTATTTTTTAATATTAAACTGCACTCCCGATGTCAGCCACACAGAGCAAATGACAATGGTGGTAAGATTTGTAAAAGTTGCAGCGGATGAGGATATGTTCATTAGGGAACATTTTTTAGGCTTTGTTCCAATTACCTATTCTTCTGGCGAAGGCCTCGCAGATGTACTACTAAAATGTGTTACAAACACGAGGTATTCCTTTAAATGACATGGCAGGCTAGGGATATGATAATGGTTCTGCAATGAAAGGGAAGCATGTCGAAGTTCAGAAGAGGATCTGTTATCTTAATACTTGTGCTTTTTACGTACCATGTGGAAACCACTCACTGAACCTTGTAGTGAACGATGCTGCTCTCTCTTTCAGTGCTGCAGTAGACTGTTTCAGCACAATTCAAGAAATTTTTTGGTTGGAAAGTAGAATTGAGTCCTTGTTGCCTTTGTGGTACCATATTGAAGAAGTATATGATGCCTCATATGAAGCTTCTCAAGACCAGAAACTCGATGCATTTGGTAGGAACTCCGCCTTGGGACTTGCTAAGAAACTACAAAGCTTCAAGTTTCTTTGGTGTTTAGCAACATGGATCGAAAGCCTTCACAAAACAAATATGGTGAGTAAGTCATTATAAAAAGTCACAAATGATTTGCAAAGTTCAATGGATATAATAAAAAGTGTGCAATTATTCCTAACCAAGATGAGACCTAATGAAGAAGTAAATAACGTGATCACCGATGCTAAGAACCTGCAGAAACATTTCCTGAGTTTGAAAAAGAAACCACGGTCCGCCAAAGGAAAATAAATAAAAAAATTCTTATGAGGGGGAAGATGAAACTGTACATTCGGGAGCACATTCATTTAAAGTCATTTTCTTCTTTGTCATGCTAGACACTGCAAAATCATCACTAAAGGAGAGATTTGAGCAAGAATTGAAGAAAGTCTGTAAACATCTTCAAATCGTTTTGAGTGAAGGAAAAGACTGCGATGTGAATGCCAACCAGTTGTTTGAGGAGTTACAAATTCTCGCAGAAATACTGCCCTCTAAGAGTCCTCCAGCTCAAGCTTTGTCGTATATAACCAAACATGGTTATGTGGAAACATTCCCAAACGTTTTTACTGCACTAAGAATTCTACTGCAGCATTGCAAGAGAGAGCAGCATCGTTAATTACAAGGTTCAGTGAGTGGTTTCCATGGCAGGCCAGTGAGTGGCCTGCCATGTCATTTAAAGGAATGCCTCGTGTTTGCAACACTTTTTAGTAATACTTCTGCGAGGTCTTCGCCACAAGAATAGGCAATAGGAACAAAGCCTAAAAAATGTTCCCTAATGAACATATCCTCATCCGCTGAAATTTTTACGAATCTTACTAGCAATGTCTTTTGCTCTGTATGACTGACACCGGGAGTGGAGTTGAACGTTAAAGAATAACATTTTGCATGCCACAGCTGCTCTAAATTGTAGTCTTGAATCTTTTTCAAAAGGAAATAAACAAATTCATTCTGAACATTTTTATTCAAGTAGTGAAAATTTTTTTTTTTTTTAAGTAGGCTAATCTTTCTGACTTGTTCAGCCATAAAACCATCAAAGTTTGCAACTTGTTCTACGAGCTTTAAAAAATTCCTATATTACGCTGGAAAGGAGTATCATTTTTCACTCGAAACGCAAGCCCTTGAATTCCAAAAAACTGTATTTTACATAATAAACGTTTCAGAACTTGGTTCCAACGTTCGGTTTCGGTACGAATAATTCTTTCATTATCTTCATCAATAGTTTTGTTCAGACGTAAGCTTAGGGATAATTCTCGCCAAAATTGGCAATTTTTATATTATCACGAGAAGCCGAGGACTTCTCATGCTTGTTCAAATCTTGGCCAAGTTTTGCAAATCAGAATAACCTTGGTCACCGGCAAGAGAGGAGTTTGCACTGCCGAACATTTTGCAGGCAAAACAAAATGCTGCATTTTTCAATGTTGAGTACATTAGCCAAATTCTGTGGAATTTCTCTCCTTTGCTAAGCTTCCTTGAAATTTGACTCTCCTTAAGAAGTGTTTAAATTTAAATTAATTCCATAAAATTATTAGCAACTGACGTGTTTTGCACCAAGAGGGAGTGTTCAAGTTGAGGCAATTTCAGGCCTAAAAAATCAAAGTATATTTTAGATGATATGCATTGGTTTTGGAGGCTCTGCAATTATCTTATAATTTTTGTCTTGATTAAGTCACAGGGTGCCCAGCGGTGGTCTCTCCCTCCGAGACAGAGTGTGCCTCTGACACCCTTTGCCACAAAGGGTAACCTTTGCTCAAGGTGCCCCCTGTCACTCGGCGCTGTGTGTGCCCGCTTACTTTGCTTACCCCAAGAGCCACCCCTGCACACTAATCCCGATACGCTCCTATCACCGAAGGGTAAACCCCCCTCTTATATGCCGAATACAAAATATATTCGTGGACGAGCGAATCAAATGCACGGTGCACATTGTGGCTACCAGGAACTAGAGATTCCCTAGCTGCATCAGCATCCAAAAGTATAGCACAGAGAGCTGATAGGGCATGACCACACCCTTGTCCCTTATGAAAGCCAAACTTTCCCGAAGGAACGTAACATTTTGCCTGAATTTCATCGTATGTTAGCAAAAACTTACAAAAAACATTCGACACAGTAATGGGTCTATACGAACTGCAAAGGTGGGGAGGTTTACCTCGCTTTAACAAGGGGATCAGTTTACCTTCGCAAAAAGATTTTGGCGCTATTCCAGAGGAGAATATCATTTCAAACAACAAAAATAAGAAGAACAATAGGGATTCTTGTCGTAAGACAGTGAAGAGGATTTGAATGAATATTTCGGCACTATGTCCAAGGGCCGTCCTCAGCAAGTCAAAAATATATAAAAGAAGAAATAATCACAACAATATGCAACCAATAAAACTAAAAGCAAGATTTTTCTTGTTTTTGTTGTTTGTGATGGAAAGGCAGTGTGGTCTTCGTCGCCATTTCTTAGAATATCATTTGGTACAGTATGCTCAGGTGGTCAATCAGCAGATCCCTACTAAAGTCAAGAGCAGCCCCGCAGATACCATCAGTACCCTTATTGAATTTCTTTTCAACTTCGTTATACCAGAGATAAAAATACTTCGTGTCACAACAAAATCACTATTTTTATAGCATTGTAAGCTGCAGTTAAGCTTTTCAGCATATTCTGCACTAAGATTGGAGGGGGGAGGTGCAAACTCTCGGTAGTAATGGTTTTCTCAGAGATCTTCACCAGGAACAAAAGCTGGCATAGCTTAGAGTTTGGTTCGTAGGGCATGTATCCACAGGGCACTAGGATTTTGGTTTCCGGACACAGCTAACCCAGCCTGTTCGTGGTCTGTCACAATTAAGCCAGACTTTGAACCAAAACTTAGACTTCTGACACGCAGATTTCAGTTCGGAGTTCAGGGACCAATATTGAATTCGCGTTCCACGCCTGATTTTCACTGTCGGCACAGCAGCTTTTATGCCGGATTTAATGGCATGGCAAATAATAGATGTCCATAAGCACACGGGCATCATCACAAGAAATATCTTCAGATTTCTGTAAAAGAATGAAAGGGATCTTAATCTTGGGAAGGATTGTATCACAGACCGATTAAAAAGATTATGCGTCTGTGTCTTCCCACTCTTCTTTGACAAACCAGACTGGAGTCTTGGCTGTTGGGGCAGCGGCAGAAATTTTAATTTGACAGTTATTGGAAAATGGTCAGAAGGGTATGTTGAAGACAAACTTTTACTTGACTTTGGGACAGATTTCCCGATGCTAAAACGGGATCGACATTGGTAATGGCCCCAGTATGATGACGAAAATTTGCGTCATGATTCATCATTAGATCTTCTATATCACTGGTAAGCTGCAGGATAAGATAAGATTTGATCGACTTGAGGTCAAGTCACATAAGTCACAATTAAAATCGTCAATCAGGAGCTGAGATGACGAATTACAAGCTACACAACGCATCGGCTTTGTACAGGGGTTGTCCTTTGATGATTTGAAAGACACTTTCAGGATTCTAAACAGCTTTCATATTTTTACCAGTGCTGCTCCCAGCGTCAATAGTACTCTTGGTCTAGGGACTGTTAACTGAGAAGCCAGGTAGCTATCTATTTACCAAGACTAACCAAAAGGTGCCAACCGCTTTACAAGGAGATGTTTAATTTTCTTTTCCTACTTTACTTTTCTTGTGTTCCCGATTTTATTTTGCTTTATCTTACACTGATCTAATCAACAATTGAATTCTAATCAACTAAAATTTTATTCACAAAACTAATAACAGTCATAAAAATAATGCAAATAATAAATAATGAAATAATTCATATCCAAAGATGAGATTTGTTGTAGGAATAAACACTGAGCAAAAAAATCACTTTGAATATTATCAATGTTGAAAAATCACACATAATATAATTGAAATTAAAACATTATGGAACATATAAGCCTTCATAAAATTGATAACGTGTATACCCATTTCAACACCAGTATCATACAATTGACCCTGTTCCAGTTGAGCGCAACCCGGGAATTTAATTTCATTTACATCTCCTTCAATGTTAATTTTAACTTTTACCTTATTTCAAATTTAACTTTATTTCAATTTGGCTGTATTTTTTGATAAGTTACTCTAAGTCAGTGTTACCAGATGTGTTACAAGTGAAAATGCACCAAAAATATCATTTTCTTGTGAAAATGCGCTGAATGAATGTTGTCTATTAAATACAAATCGGTACAATGCGCCTATTTGAAAGATCAATTCGCAACCAGAAAAGCACCCAAATGTACCACATCTGGCAACTCTGCTTTCGGTAACTTATAATTACTGGTAATGATGCCTAAATGGAGAGACTAGTCCCATCTAATCCGTTAGAGGCGCTGATCTCATCTAGGGTCAATTATCAATTTACCATGTGATAGAATAATTGCGACAGGTCATTAGCAAGGACAGTTACATTTAAGCATTTTATACAGCCATTAAAAAAACTCTACAAAATGAATAAATATTTAGGCTCTATAAAGCCTCACAAAAATTTATCTTTGTTAAAAATAACAAAAAATCTTAATGAAAAATCAGATAATGCTATGATCTTTGACGATTTAGACTAGAAATTAAAGAATAAAGATGAAAACTAAATAAAAATAACTTTTTTTGTTAAAACTTTAACCTTACAAAATTAGTCAAATCGTACCTAATAGCATGGTATAAACTAGGTTTTGATCACCTAAACTTTTTCATTATAAAACGATCCAGGGCTTAGTCTAAGCTATGTAACAACCCTAATCCTCTGTAACAGAGCTTTAAAAAAAATTATCTCTTTGAATCTGCATTATCATCTTTCTCTCTAAAATTTTCGGCACTTTCTATTTTGATATATTACTATATCCCTTCTGTGTTTCCCAAAGAAATAGGTTTGGGGCAGGTGTATACCGAGTATCTCACAGAGTGTCGGATGCAACCGATACGCGCTCGTTTTGTGGTATGCTGGATCCAAAACACCTTCTTTTGTCACCCAATCCAAGATTTTCTCCTTCTTCTAATGTTTGTGGCATAGTTTTTCCAAGCGTTTCAGGAAGAAACAGTGTTAGAAATCCAGATATGAGTGATATAGTTCCAAATATTACAGATGGGAGCTTTGGGTCAAACGAATCCTGAAAAGAAATATATAAAGATATTGCGAGTAAAGTGTGGATAAATGGAGTTCCCAAGAAAATAAAAAGTTCACGGAACCAGTTTGGTAAAAATTAAGGCCTGATAAAACTCACCAGAGGGATGGCAGTGGATTTATTTGTAGAAATCGGCCATTGACGCAAGATCAAATCTCACATTAGAAGTTATGTTTATCCAATTTGTATGCTATAAATGTAAATTTTTTAGTTCTTTTCGCTCTTATGCGAATTTTATTCATTACAAAATATCCCCTTGGTGAAACACCACGGTAACACCGGTGTTTTTGGCGCAGAGATCTGTTAATAGAAAATATAGAAGCTTACCCTTTCCCAGAAATAAAAACTGGAAGGATATACAATAAATGCCAAAAATGTTCAAATGCCAATTGAACATTTTTGCCCCTGTGAATGATCTAGAGGGTTTTTCAAGAAAAGGAAGGGGTGTGACACAGGGTAAAATATATTTCTTATCCATACTCTTACACATTCTAGCAAATGTTTTAGTTATTTATATGCCAAGGAGAAGAATTTAGGAGTATTCTTAGTGGACAAGTATAATTTTGTAACCTTTTACTTTAGTGTAGCTAATATGGAACCTAGTTACCCCTACCAATGACACCCATTATCTTATAAAAGAGCCTTATATATGAGCATCTAAGCATTTTCAATATCTCAAGATGAATTACAATTATTTACTCCGTGAAGAGACAATATGAAAAAGAGAATTTGGAAGAATATCCTCTTAAGGATCTACCTATGTAGGTCTTTTAAAGATCCAATGTTCATGAACTATAAGGCGCTAAGTTTAATTTCGAAACTACTGTATTTTTATGAATAATATGTCTTCAACCGACCTGACCAACTATAAATTGACCTATGACCAAGACCTAACGAACTGACCAATTGAAATAAAGTATTCCAGGATCACAAGTATCATTTGATGGACTGTAATTACTTTTTACCTGAAAGCACTCTATCAAAAACGAAATTGGGAAAAATAAATTCTTAAAGACCTATCTATGTAGATCTCTAAGATAGGTTAGGTTAGATAAGCTAACCTAACCTTACCCCCACCCCCCTAATGTGCAAAAATATAACCCAAATCATACAAGTCTAATCCATTCTGTCACCCGTCATTTGGCTCTGTGGCTATGAAACCGGTTTTCTTAGATCTTACATTAAGCAAACTTCTCGAGTGTGTACACGCTAATACGAATTACAGAAAATTGTATATCTAAAGATCTATAAAGCTCTAGAATTTCGAAAGCTATTTTTATGGATAGGAGATGTGAGTCAAACTGACCAAAGGAAACAATAATCTATGACTAGTGAAGAAGAAAAAAGCGAGAAAAATAACACGAATATTCATCTGTATTAAACAAAGCGTCTTTGATATTGGTCAAAGCCAAGAAGAATCGGAAATAGGAAACAAGTGGAATAAAAATGATAAAACAAAAAAGGAAAAAAAGAGACATCTAAAAGTAGATAAAATAAAGAACAAACAAAGTAAATGCAGAAGAGTTATTCCAGGCAAATCCAATTAGAGATAGGATAAAGATTAAATAAAGAGGAACATATAAACTTATATTGTTACAATTTAATGGTTATTTCATTTTTTTTTTGCATTGACAGCAAATTAAAAAATTACTAACCAAAATGGTAGTAAGCCACTTATATGGAAATGAAAAGTAATATACGTAAAACTTACTAGCTATAGAAGTAAAATTTACTACACTTAAAAATAAATTTGTAGATCAAGACCTTGACAAACATTTATATACTTACTAAAAGGGAGACAAGAGGAGTTAGTGCCCCAGAGAGCCTGGCACACATAGCGCCACTTCCCATAGCACTGGATCTCACTACTGTAGGAAACAGTTCGGCAGTGTAATTGTATATGATGGCGAAAGATCCAGCTATGAAAAATTTTCCTATCATAACCAGTGTAATAACTGCAGTTGACCCAGCCGGTGTGTCTACAAAGAGAGAAAAAAAATAATAGAATTATACTAGGAATAGAATATAAACTTATAGGATAGATATAGAATGTAATAGAAACTAGAAATAGAAGCTTAAAAAAATAGAGCTGAGTTCATTAAACGAGGGGGGGGGGTCATTATTTAGAATAGGACATTTAATCGATTATTAACTATTTTATTATAAAAGTAATAAAATAGTTAATAGTAAATTTTACTATTTTAAATAGTAAATAGTAAATTTTACTATTTTATTATAAAAGGTAAATCAAGTGTATCTGCAATAAAGTGTGTTTGTTATTAATATTAATTATTGCTATTTTTTGACTATTTTTAAAGAGCCCGTGACCGCCCTTTCCCCCTGAGAAAAAAACAACATTGTGTGCCCCCTGGAAATTAATGCTACTCTTCTAAAGTGCTTTCAGATCTAAGAATTATTAATCAGATAAAGTGCTTTCAGATAAGAATTTAAATGTACACACATTTGAGGTTTTTCTTCTTATGAATGATTTCTCCTAGACTTCATAGATTGAATGGAATCTAAGTCAAATAGGAATATTCCTTTGAGGGTTCATGTTTCTCTCACGGGTAAGCATCGTTTTTAGTCTTAATGGATTTTCAGTTTTATTTTCTACTTTTTTTCTAGAGGTAAGTTGTAACAAACATGGAAGAATTTCGTCAGTCATGTTTTGGAACTATTATAGAAGTTGTCATGTTTACTTGTCAACTATTTAATCCAGAATCTACGATCGCAACAATTTTTTATTTGGCACAAATTGTACAAAATCTAAGAGAAATATCTTTTTCGTTGGGTATGACAGCTAGTAAGTGCATCAATAACATATACTGAGATAAATTTTCACGAGGGGAAGAGGTTGAAGGAGAAAAGTGGACCTACAATAAGATTTCTCTGGGCCACTCACTCAATTTTTTTTAGAGATTAAAATATTTTAAAACCGAGATGCATATGCCTAGTAAAAATTTTTTCAAGCATCAGATCCCGAAATAACTTGAACAAAATTTATTGATGACCCCGGGAAAAATTAGGAAATGAAAGTAAATATTTGAGTTTTATCGTAAATATTTTATAATTGCATTTCTTTAAAGTCACAGGAAAACAAATTTTACAATCTCCTGAATATGCCACATAAAATATTTCCATCACTAAATAATCCAATTACCCACCCCTCTGAAAAAAGGCACTTATTTGTTGTTCTACTTTCCAATAAAAGATACTTCAGCACTAAATATTAAAAAAAAAGTATTAATAAACTAAATGATATCATTTTATTTTTTATCTATATTATTTTTATTTATTTTAATGCATTGATTGAAAGTAAGCCAGAATTATCTGTATTTTATTCAAACACAGAATTAAATACAAAAATAAATATTGAAAAAATCATTTTATAATTCCCTGAATTTTTGAAATTTCATTGACATTTGATAAAAGTAAATTACGTGGACCATAAAAAATCTGCTTTAAGGAGGATATAGCATTGAAACAAACCTATTCCGGATTAGTGATACTCTAAGAAAATAATAATATGCATTTTTCACTGTATTTATGACGTCATTTCTAATTAATCTATTATTTTTAAGATATTTCAGCAGTTGCTTAAGCTCAGTTGAAAACACATTCATAAATAATGTGAACTGATTAAACTTAGCTTTTTCTTATAAAGTTTTATGGTTTTTTAAAGTTTATAAGGATTTATGAAGTTTTAGTTTTAGAACAATTAGTATTTATGACGTCATTTCTAATTAATGAATTATTTTTAAGATATTTCAGCAGTTGCTTAAGCTTAGTTTAAAAAAAACTAGTTTTTCATTCATAAATAATGTGAACTAATTAAAACTAGCTTTTTTGGTTTATTATCCTCAGCTTTACTAAGGGGTAGACAAGCTCTCATTTCAAATTAATCTTATAAATCTGGTTTTATAAAGTTTTAGTCAAAGTAGTAGACTCTTATTACTGTCACTGAGTGGGCAAAAAAATAATTAATTTAAAAAGGTTGTTTGCACAATTTCGAATCTATGCAGCGTTGGAACTGATTTTAGAACAAAAACTCTAATGTGTTTAATCATGCCCATCAGAGTTTAAACTCATCCGAGTTTAATCATGCTCATCAACTATCAAGAATGTAAATTGATTTAATCTATGTTGCATATAAATTAATTGAATTCTGATGATCCAAATAAAAATTATACCTAAATAAATATTATGTAAGAAAAAAAATAATAAATTAAATCCACAAATAACACAAATAAAAAGATTAATTAAATAGTCTAATAAATTTGTTTAATGAATTATATAAATAGATTAAAAAAACATTAAAATATATCCACAAGTAACATAAAAGAGACTAATTAATTAATCTAATAAGTTTTTTTTAACATATAAATTAATTTAAAAAATAACTTACCTTTAGGAATAAAAGCAGCAATAATACAAGCCAATCCACCGACCATCATGAATGTGCTAGTTATATCCCTCCTACCAAATCGATCCACTAAGATCGGAGTTAACACATATGATGGTAGTCCGGGAAGGGTCACAAGGAATAACATCAGAAATGGGTCACCCTTTAATAATGTGTCGGTGTTCAAAGACAGCCCATAAAAGACAATGCTGTTTGCAAACCTAGAAACAGAAACAAACATTAATAGGTGATTACCTATTGAACTCCTCAAATCAGCCATTTTTCAAGCAATTTCTTTAATTAGAATTTGTTAAAATTTTAGAATTTTAGAATTTAGAATTTTTCGAGAAATTTTCATCGAAAAAAGGGTTTTTAATGCATTTTTGCTTTTATGGCTGTGTTATCTTATGCCAGGTATCTGGCAATACTGCGACCTATGCGTGCGTTACTGTCGGTTATGGAAACGCACTAAAAGCCAAAATTTGTGGTATTTTAACTCAGTAATTGGAAAAATAATAAGAAAAATATAAATTTAGTTTTTTATCCTTTGAATAGGCCACCCAAATGTAGTCCTGAAATAATTAGTCCTGATATTTTTTATGCTGCCCAAGTTATATCTGACAGAAAAAGTTTGAAAAGTGAAAAAAAGGACAAAACCTTTTTTAAGATAAGCGAATAAGTAGCATAAAAAATATACAAAAAAATCTTAAATTTACTTATGAAACTCTTCTATTGGAAACTTGAAAGAAAGAAACAAGTTAAAAATGCATTTCAAAACTTTTAATTAAGACAGGAAATTAAAAAAAAAATATTGATAAGAAAAAAGAAAAACAACGTTTTATGAAACAAACCCCTGCATTTACGAGAGACAGTATTGAAGTAAATATGCATCTAAACCAACCTTTAGAATCAAAATAAATTGTTGATAATACTGTTGGAAAAAATATTGATTCAATATTGACAATACCATTCTTCTTAGCGTAAAGCTGTGCGATATTGACGGCGTAATACAGTAATGGACGTAATACTAAAATGCTTTGATTTTCCAAACTTTATTGGTTGACTTAGATTAAAATTATATAAAATGAGTAATTTAAAATACAAAAAATACATTTTATATTTTTATAAATTTTTAATGAAGAGCACCTCCGTATTCAGCTATGCAGTTTTTAGTACCAGCGGGCAGCAAATTAAAAAAAAAGAAACGTGGGGGACAAACCAGCAAGAAAGCTGAAAACATACGGCACCAGCAGCTCAGGAAGATATAGCTTTCCTTTGAAGGTGTAGTTGCCTATGTGAATCAAAAGACTATTAATTATTGAGTTTTTACGGACAATAGTTGTCTATCTCAAATAATCATATCTGCTTATTTTCATAAATTTATAAAATTATCATATCTGCTTGATCAAACGCAGAAATGCTGATGAATTTTCATACTTTTCTAAAAACTTTTTAATTTTGAAAAAGAAACAGTTTTCGGGTATGAATAGAACCGAAAGGTGGGTCCAAAGGGGGGGATAAAACATTTCTAATTTTGGTGAAATTAGTGCTATAAGGAACTGGGGTTTGGAATATAGATCACACGGAAATGTCAACGGTGCTAAATTTATACGACCTTCCAAAAAAAATCAAAAAAATCAAGTAACCTCCAATTACCAATATTAATACGATTGATTTTTAATTTAACTGGTAGTTTTAATCATCAGTTTTGAAGCCAGATAAAACATGTCCACTTTTAAATTAATATTGGAAATTTTATTCACTTTTTTAAATTCTTTAATTTTTTAATTTATTTTTTTTAATTTTTTATTTTTCACTCAGTTTTAAATGTATATTCACTTATAATTAATACTTGAAGCTTTAGATTAAAACCCTTTAACTGATTCCGATTGGGTTCTGTAGTCATAAGGATTTCCTAAGCATTAGAATTTGGCAAAAGATGCAGAAAAAAACATTTGGCAATTTGATACTATATATTTCAAAGTAGCCAACTCGAATACGTCTATGCAAAAACTTAACTATCATATCCTCCAGAGTCAAGCACACAAAGTAGCTTCATAAATTTTTTACCTTCTTTTACCCGATAATTTGAATCTTGGGGTTAAAACCAGCAATTTGTTTCATTTTTGAACTGTCTTTGTTATATACTTCAAGAGTTTAATCAATTTGGTGTCTGAACGCTATGAAACAATATTAAAACCTTAACAGGCATGGCTACCAGCAGAAACCCCAGCCTTCCCCTGGTAAACTTCACAATTTTATAGTATTTTCATTTATTTATTTATTTTCCATATAAATTAACCACTTTTGTATTCCTATATTCCCTTATAGAAACCCCGGCTTCATTTCTTTCGCAATCGATTGTTTTGTATTTTTTTTGGTTTTGCGTCTGAACTGATCATAATACTTCTTTTCTGTGTAAGAAGATAATTCTGTTATTATAATGTTATTATTCTCTAATTTTCTAATTTGTCATATTATCTAATTCTGTTTATTTTGTAATATTTTTATTATATGTTATTATAAGATAATTCTGATACATCTGTTATTGAGGATTCGGTTATTCTGTAATCTTTGCAATATGAGGAAAAAAATACATCGCAATCTAAACGCTCAGGCATTTATCTTGTGAATTTTGTGCAAGAGAGATAGAATGTAAATAAATTTATTATGAAAATCATCTGGATTGTTATTTTAGGATTTGTGACTGAACATTCAATTATTCTGAACAGGCATGTACCCATGAAATTATTTCCAAGAGCACGATTTAAGATCAAACTAATTTCGATGGATTTTTTGGGAAAATTGTGATGTAAAGCAACAGCAAATTGCAAAGTATATTTATTTATCTTTATAACCCACACATACAAAAAAGTATAAAGATGAAGTACAACAAAAGATACACAAGAGACAAACACAGAATCAGCGGGAAAATCCCAGAAGACGATTGAGAGGGGATAGACGCACATAACTCAAAAAGAATTTTCTTCCTCAAGAACAATGTTTATGGCTTTTCAGCTCAAAATATACACCTCAGAATTTAACACAGGGGTGTGGCATTGAAACTCACACCCTCATCTGAAATATAAATATTTGTGCGGTGTTCCATCCATTTCTTCTTTTCCATATAATCTACCCATTTTTGTGTTGTTGCCCAAATGTTTTCTCTAAAAAATGTACGGATCTGTGACAAATTTTACGTTGGTAGGTTGACAGTGAAAATGTCAGTTACAGCAAATCTTTATAAAGTTTATGTTGCACCATTTCAGAAAATATGACTGAATTCCTTTCGCAATCGATTATTTTGCGTATTTTTGGTTTTACGTCGTAACTGATCATAATGCCTCTTATCGCAATGTTAAGATATACACAATAAATATGTTATTGAGGATTATCTTGTGCTGTAATCTTTGTAATGCGATAAAGAAAATATAACGTAATCTAAACGTTTGGTCATTTATCAAGTGAAATTGTGGAAGAGATATAGCATCTAAATGTTTTTATTTTGAAAATTATCTTTTTAACACTTTTAGGATTTCTGATGGAAAATTCTTGTATTCTGAATAGGCATGTACACATGAATTTATTCCTAAGGGCAGTGTCGTTACTATCTAAAATGTTTGGGGGGGGGGGGGCTAGAGATTTTACCGACTGGCTGGTCATTTATAACGACTGTTTTTTGTCAATAATTAGCATAATTTCCGTTTCAAATACAATATGTAAAATCATTACACAAGTCGGTATAACTGCTGTATTTACCAACCGTGATTTAAATTTCCGTACATATCAGGTCGCTATTTTAATGCTGTTTATTTAACCAAATGGAAAATTGTGGAACCATCTGTAAAATCATGGCAGGAGTTGAAAGTGAATAAAACTGCTACGTTTACCGACCAAGTTCAAAATTTCTGTAGAAGACATGTCAGTATTCTCGTGGTCTTTACTGAACTGAACAAAGAATTTTAGCGCGTCACAAAAATTGTGGCGCTTCGCGCCGTCCAAGCTCACCCCCCCATACGAATGTCCCTGCCCAAGGGTACAATTTTCGAAACGGTAAAAGCTAGTTGGTTTTTACTATCATTGTAGGAAGTTATGGAAAAATAGGGTAGATTATAAATTTCAATGGGAAGAAGGGAGCAAATCCAAATCATGAGTTTTTGCCTGTCCTTGGAATTTGTTCAGATATTCCTAAATGCAATTTTATGAGCCTATTATAATTTGTATATACATTATTTTTATAATTAGTAAATGATGAAAGAACCACGAAAATGACGAGTACGACATACCAGCTGTTCATTATAGTAAAATCTTGAAAATTTTAATTTTGAAAATTTTGAAAATGAAAATTTTACTCCACAATCTTGCATACAGGTTTCAGTAGTCTCCAAATATTGCATCTAAGCATAAAAACAGAAAAGAATAATAGGAAGGACAACAACACTGTACAGTCCCATATAGAAATACTGCGATTGCCATCTAGAATAAGTGAATCTAGATGGCGCTAATACAAAAATGTTTCTAAGACTAAATATTTCGAAGTTCAGACATAAAGGATTTGGACTTATTTCCACCTTCAGGAAATAGTTTAAAGCTTTTATAGAGGGAAGCTGGCACAACAATATTAACATCACAACAAATTCAAAAGGTGGTAAGTTACAAAATCTGAATCTTGAAGGGGAGCAGGTATACTGGAAAAAATTTTGGTTTTCCGATTGTTATCATTATTTTCTATTATTTTATTGTTATATTATTATATTATTTTTTTTATAGTTATATTATTATTATTTTTGTTCTGGAGAGGGTCATGAATAACATTGTGATAAATAATGTTCCATAATGCCTTTGAATAATCAAAGATGATTACCAATGTTAAATTGGTACAAGCAGTATCATCAACATAAGTTGTTTATCATCAACAGAAACATCATCAACGTAAAATTATTTGCAACTTGCAGTTATCAGCACTTATTTCTGTATTTTTTGTTTCCATTAGCAACAAGATGTGCTTAAGTTATCATATTTAATTCTAGCTTTGTAGCACAGAAAAATTTCCAGAGAAAAAAAATTTACTACAATATAATCGTAAAATTTATTTCTTTACAAACTTGTAAGCTTATAACAATAAAATAATTTATAGTTGCAATGTAACCCCTTAAGCTTATCCCAAATCCTATAAATTTTATCTCCTAATTTTTTTTCACACTAACTACTAGATAAGAGGAGAGAGCAATAGTGGAAAGAGAGAAAGTGAGAGAGAATTAGTTTGTCTAAGACAGGCCTAATCGCCATTAACTAGTTTTTTTACCATAAAATTGCCTTAATGAAAAATTCTTTTTTGTTGAGTTAGAACACCATCAGCTGACATAAGAAACAAAAATGAATATTTTTTGAACCAAATTCCCAATATTCACTTCCAGATCCTTGAGATTCTGTGAATCTACTAGAGTGGGATACGCTTAAGAATTGTTTAAATTATTTGCTATATCTTGACTATTTGACACCCTTTACGAGTGATGTTTGGATTTACTTTGCATTCTTTTTCCGGTTTGGAGGTTGATTTTTGCTTTATGCATTTGACTTTCTTTTTTTATCCATATCTTTTTTCTACTTTTTGTTTTCTCCTTAGGGAATTTTCCATGTGGTCTAAATTTGAAGATGGTATACCGTTAATTAGCTTAAAGGGGGACATATGGCGCGTAAAATTTGCAGTAGGAGCAGGTATAAGATAGAGATTTTTTAAATTATAGAGACTCATAAAAAAAGGAGTCATACCAGTTTAAGCAGACATTCAAAATTCTCAGTCGCATTCTAGGAGTTCGCAGAAGATCCATCATGCCATACTTCTCGTTTGTATCAGCAACGGAGAAGATTTTCTCCATGTCAGATTCACTCACAGATGCTTTCAATTTGTTAACTTTCATGCCTTTCTGAAGAATTTCTTTGGCCTTTTCTTTCTCTCCTTTTGTATACAGCCAGTAAACACTTTCATCCGTAAGCCTAATAAAATATCCGATTAAATTAGAAAGTTTTTGGAATGGTCCCCTAATTTAATGTTTTAATAACTGCTCAAAGGCTGTTATGGCAGAAGTTAGAGCGTGATGGAAAAAGCCCCAGAGAAATACTATCAAAACAACAACAAATGTCAATATTAGAAAATCCTCATACGATAAACTGATTCTTCTGAAAATATTTAGATGGTTCATTGAATAATTTTTCAGACCGAACTACCTTTCTATTCATGAAAAAAAAATAAATAAAAATGTATAAATATATAACAATGGTATAAAGTCCTTTATTGGCCAACAAACTCTAAAACGTTGCCATATGAGTTTTTTTCCGTAGTTTCTTTTTGTTCGTGAAACCGATATAATCGAGATTTATTATTTTATGGAGTTCATTATGTTAATTGGAGATTTCACCCACCTCTTTATATTTATATATTTTCATTATATTTATATATTTCATAGCGAGATACAAAATTAGGATACACTATTGTCACCAATTTGTTACTATCTTTTCCTATTTGTTACAACAGATTAGAAGCTACTACATAATGGCCTTTGACGGTTTGGAGAACAATGAAAACGATGGGCCTAAAAAAGAATGCAAAAGTAAGATTCTTGGCTCGATATTTTATTACCAGGCAACGAGTTTTGAGATAAGATAGCTAAGATTCTTGGCTCGATATTTTATTACCAGGCAACGAGTTTTGAGATAAGATAGCTAAGATTCTTGGCTCGATATTTTATTACCAGGCAACGAGTTTTGAGATAAGATAGCTAAGATTCTTGGCTCGATATTTTATTACCAGGCAACGAGTTTTGAGATAAGATAGCTATAGATTTGTTAAGAATGAAAACTGCTGCTGAACTGTCTTACACGGGTTAGAACATGAAGATATGCTAACTTCGAACCCAAATACGAACGAGGCAAAAATTTAATTCGAAATTTTCGTATCGATTTCTTCATGTTTTAAATTTTACTGCTAGTCAAATCTTACCACCAATGTCCAAGCAGAATAGCACCGTGTAGACCGTAAACCAGTTGAAGTAAGTTCCAGTCTTTTATCAGAACTCCCCATCCTGCGACAACTATTCCTCCAACATCAAACATTGCTTGCATCCCAAAGCCTAGTGCTGTCCTATATTTTGGTCCAACCATTTCCATTGCTAGAAAAAGAATCGATAGATAGAAAAATAAAGGTAAGAAGATATGTAGGGGGAGGGTGACTCTGTAGGCAAAACGTGTTGTATCCCCTTTTCTAATTGATAGAAACTGTTCTACATTAGAAAATTTTATAGTTATAATGAGCTTTGAAAACTTATCAATTCTAAAACCGCATGTTATTTAAACTTACAAATAGACCAATTATATTCGCCCTGGTCCTCCAGAAAACTCCGAACCGTCTGAATGAGACACTCCCTCTCCCCATCTCATAGTATATCACGAAAATAGACCCCCTATGCTTATATCCCTTTCTAAGATATGTAAAAGTTCACAACCAGTACTCATGATCAGTGACGCGTCTAAACGATGAAAGAAATTGTTCAACCATTTTAAAGTTATTTAAACGTTATGAACGTCAAAACATTAAAACCTCATAAACGTTAATTACATATTATCAAATATCAAAAATTTGGAAAAGAAACTCCAACTCTTTGTTTTCAGCAAAATACCACAGTTTTAAAATTAAATGATGAAAATTCTGAATTAAGTATAATTGTTTTCAATAACTCTTATACTATGATTATTTGCAAAACAAATAAAACAAATTTGATCAAACTGCTCTAAAATTTGCAATTGTTAGTTAAGATTTGGCGCTATATTCTAAATATATCAATATAGAAGTGTTATATTACATTACAGTAATAATAAAGTAAGGATCTCCATCATAAAATATTATACTGAGATTATTTAAACAACTGCGCAGTTTATTTTAAATAACATTTTCATTCAATATTTGTTTTGCAAAGATTGTTTGAACTACTTTCATGAATTTCACAATATTTAAAGAATCATGTTTTAAACTAACAATATAAAGAAAAATACAAAATTACACTATACCGTCTGCTCTTTCAGTTATCAATAATTCATCATAAAAATATGATGAATCTAAACACATATTTTTAAACAATTTTTAAGCCAATAGGTTAATATTATTAAACATTCAAAACTTATGACAAAAATATTTGACTCTTAGTTCGATGGAATAAATAAAAGGGTATAAAGTCAAGTAAAATCTAGTAATCAATAACTTATCATTTAAACATAATGAATATAAACACTGAAACATACTCTTAAACAATTTTTAAGTCAATACATTATAATTATTAAGCATTCAAAACTTTGACAAAAATATTCGACTCTAGTTCTATGGAATTATTTAAAGGGTTGAAATTAAAAAAAAAGAAACATAATCAAAGAAGTGACTACTCTTTTTAATAACGCTGATGCCAAGCAGCGTTAGGTTGCTGATGCTAAGCAACTTAAAAGACAAAAAATATCGCTTGCAGTCAATTTTTTTCAGATGGCTAGTGACCCTGAATTAAAACATAGTTATATTATGTATGTGAGAGCTTACTATCAGGGATGCCAATTCACAAAGTGTGGGTTGGTGGAGGTCAAATTGCTTTTTAATGGAGACAGTATGATTGAGATGTTCTGTTTTATTTGAAAAATATCAACTATTTTGAAACTTTTTCATTAAACAACAATTTTTTTTTATCTTTTTTAATCTCTTTAAATTTAAAAAAGTTTGGAAAATTACTTTTAAACATAAAAAGAAAAAAATTTTCACTTGAAGTGTTTTGTATGCTCTTTATATACAAAATTACAGTTAATAGAGATAAGAAGACTCAGAAACAGAAACAAAAGTAGAAGAGAGAAAAAAAGTGGTCCAGGTAAGTCTGTTTTTTTTTAAGATCGCTGATAACCCTGAATTAAAATATAATTATGATAAGTATATGAGAACTCACTATTAAGGGATCCAATTAATAAAATATAGGGGGGGGGGAGGATCTTAAAAATATTATTTGCAATGATTTTATTATAATGCAATTAATATTTTTATCCTTCCGAATCGTTCTGAATTTTACAAAATTTGCGCAATTTAATTCCAAATTTGAAAGATTCAAAACACCGATTGTTGTATTTTATCTACTCTTTCTATAAGTCAAATATTATAAATAATGGCTAAACAAATAAAAAACCTTATCAAAAATAATCTAGCACTTTAAAAAGTTTTTAAAGATAGTATGCTTTTTTTAAACATATTAATATAGACCTTTGTATTATAATAAAAATGAAGTAGAATTTCCAAAATAAAGTATCGTACAATGATGATTCAAGGAAACTATGCTATTTCTTTCATGGGAAAAAATCTGTGCAATATTTGTTCACTGATATTTATATAGGATACACAGCCTGATTATAAATAAAATATTATTTTAAAAATGTGAATATTAAATTTTAATTTCGCAATGTTTACAGAATATACATAGTTACGGTTGTCGTTTTCAAATGTTTTAATTAAAGCAAATTGAGACATCCTATCTTTATTCTCTTAATGTGTTTTTATTAATAAAATATATTACTTTTTTCAATATTTTAACGTGTTACATTAAACAAATTCAAATTTTGTGTATTCAACATAGTTAAACATTACATTTCAAAATATTTAAAACATAATTTAAACAAGTATTTTACAAAATAAATTTAAAACGATAATATAAATATAATGAACAATATAATAAACATATAAAAAACATCTAATATTAAAAATATTATTAAAAAGTAAAGTACATGTTTGACGTCTGACGGGCTCAAAACATACAGAACAGGTTCCCTGGGTAAAAGAAACTTCAGTGGAAAACTAATCGTTCCAAAAGAATGTTCGAGCAAAGCTAACTATTTGTTGTCCGATATACGACTGATTTTATGTGGGGTATCATTCAAAAGAAAAACGGGAGAATAGGAACGTTGGGGAAGTGAAAAAATGCAAAATAAGAATGTAAAATGGAAATACTAGGTGGGATATCAATAGAAAAACTGAAGACATCAAATTGGTGAATCCCTGAAGTGCTAGCTCTTTTGATATGAAGTGCGAGCTCATGTTTACGGCTTCAAAGACGAAAAAATAGGAAAAAGCTTCACAAAATTACACCTTAGGCTCCCAGCCCAATCTAAAGTTCTGAAAACAGTATCTATTCTCTTAATGCATTTTGTATTTATTTTTAAGAACGGAAAATTAAGACATTACTAACCAACGGATGTTGGTACTACAGTAGTGATCAGAAAGGATTACGAATGGACGAAAGGACGCTTTTGGTTGGAAGATTTACAAAAGATGTTGATGGCGGGAGATTTGTTTCTTAACCAGAAGGTAGAGATAATGCTTAGGCCTAAATTGAATTTCTTTCTGTGTTCAAGGTCTTGGTTCTTTTTTTACTTAACAGCTGGTAACTTATAATGAAGCAAGGGGGGTTTATACTTTTATAGATACCTTACATTCACAAAGTCGACATCCATTAAAATGTACACAAGAAAACGTCAATCCAAAATAATATTTTAATATAGCTAAGGATTATTGAATTAAGGCACATACCCGGGAATTTTTCCGGGGATTCAATAATGAAAACCCTTTCGTGGGGGAAGGCGGAGATAAAAAAAATTGAATATTTAATTTGAATTAGAAGTATCCAGAGATCCAAGAAAATTAGGCATTGAGGGGAGTTTGGGCCCTCACCACCCTGTTAACGTCCCTGATCCAATTAGTTGCATTTTAGAACTGAAAGCATTGACCGACAAAGATTATTTGCTTAATCCCGATTTTAAAAAATATTAGTCACCGTGGCCTTTGGAATTTGGGGCAATAAAAAAATCAAAGGATACTTGAAATTCGAGCCCCATCTATAAGATAACAATTAGAAATTGTTTACTTCAAGGTTACTTCAATTGTTTACTGATCCAATTAGTTGAATTTTAGAACTGAGGGGAACTGACCGACAAAGATTATTTGCCAAATCCCGATTTTAAAAAACATTAATCACCGTGGCCTTTGGAATTTGGGGCAATAAAAAAAAAATCCAAGTATACTTGAAGTTTGAGCCCTATCTATAAGATAAAAATTAGAAATTGTTTACTTCAAGGTTACTTCAATTGTTTACTGATCCAACTATTTGCATTTTAGAACTGAGAGAACTGACCGACAAAGATTATTTGCCAAATCCCGATTTAAAAAAACATTAGTCACCCTGGTCTTTGGAATTTGGGGCAATAAAAAAATCCAAGTATACTTGAAGTTCGAGCCCCATCTATAAGATAACAATTAGAAATTGATTACTTCAAGGTTTCAATGTTTGAGTTTTAGCTTAGGTTATCACAACACTACCTGTTGTGATAAAACCTAACTCCATTATCATCAACTCCAATGAAATGAATCGATTTTTCACGGCTTCTTTGACTAGCCACGATAAATATATTAATATATTTATATTTATATATATATATATATATTTAATATATAGAGTAGGTTAGATATTTAATATAATGCGTTCTAGCCTGCCTGCGTTCCATAATTCTCTGTTGTAGTTTCCATAATTTTGTTTCTAAAGTATTATATTTTCATCACAGTTTGGTGTATTTCATTAGGATTAGCTTAACTTTACATCTTCGGTGCGGTCGCTATAACACGATAGAATTTTATTACCTCTTCCGACTCTTCCACAATAGAAGACACGGCCAAAACCTAAATCCCTGGTGTCGAAGAACGAATATCGACATATTGATATTGATTTCTCCTTTGCTTCCTCCATCTTGAACAGCCGAAATTCTAGTCAGAAATCCAAGTAAGCATTAAAAACAATGGGAAAAAGCAGAGTGAGGCCACCGAACCAAACGAAGCCAGATCATCAACGAGAGGTCAATAGGGTTTTATACCACATCAATGCTATAAAGGAGCTCTTTAAATCATAGATTTGATTTTTTATGAGACGTTTTTTTTTTAAAAGTTACAGACCAGCTTCCTTTGTTTAAAAACATCACGTTTTTTTAATGTTGAAGGTCCATCCCTTTCAAGACAATTTAGCCAAGGCACGTATAAACCTTTGAATGATCAAAACAGAGAATATAAAAATATTGTTCATCTGCTTAGAAACAAAGATTTTAAAAGAACAGTTTAAAGAACAAAAGGCTTCAGTAAAAAATAAAATACTTACTTAAGACAAATCCTGTGACGTATGCACCAGCTGATCCAAACATTCCCAAGAAAAATTTGCAGATGACAAAGGCAATATATTGATAGCAGAAAGCTGCAACTATGCCAAAAATTACTTGAAGAACTGAAGATGCATAGAAAATTTTCATTCTTCCATACCTAGTATAGAAAATTTGGGTATACTTCAACAAAAAACAGCTTTTCTTAGGGCTCACAGCAACAACACAGATAATTCTACTCGATAACATAAATATGCTTTAAGTTTGACTGATAAAATAATTAAAAATACCACAAGGGATAACCACATCACAAAGGATATGTGTTTGGCTTTTTGGCTAAAAAAAAGCCAAAAAGTACTTGAAGAACTGGAGATTCACAGAAAATGTTCATTCTTCCATACCTAGTACAGAAAACTTGGGTATACTTCAGCAAAAATCAGCTTTTCTTAGAGCTCACAGCAACAACACAGATAATTTTACTCGATAACATAAATATGCTTTAAGTTTGACAGATAAAATAATTAAAAATACCACAAGGGATAATCACATCACAAAGGATATAATATGTGGGAGGATAATCACATTACCAAGGATATAATGTGTTCGGCTTTTTGACTAAAAAAAAGCCAAAAAGTACTTGAAGAGCTGAAGATGCATAGAAAATTTTCATTCTTCCATACCTAGTATAGAAAATTTGGGTATACTTCAACAAAAAATCAGCTTTTCTTAGAGCTCACAACAACAACACAGATAATTTTACTCGATAACATAAATATGTTTTAAGTTTGACAGATAAAATAATTAAAATACCACAAGGGATAACCACGTCACAAAGGATATGTGTTTAAGTTTGACAGATACAAGAATTAAAAACACCACAAAGGATAATCACATCACAACAGATATAATATGTGTGATGGTAATATCATCACAAAGGATAAGGATAATCACAAAGGATATATCTATGGTAGTTCCGAATTACTGTAGAAATTTTAGGCACCAAAAAAAGTATTTTAGTGAAGGAAATACCGATATTTTCTGGTTAAAAACGAAAATTATTTTCACTTCGCAGTGACATCATAAACACTTTTCTTCAGTCAAATGCATATATTTCGGGTATGCCAGCAATAATAATAATTAAAACTGCATGCTGATATAAAGCAAATTAAAGAATCTTAATAGCAAGTGATTTACAGATCGGCTGTTAAGACAGGTGGTTACCGGGGGAGGGGCTCAGACTTTAACAAATCCATCCCAACAGAATTGCACGGGCTTCTCCAAGTAATTGCAGTCATTTAGAACCTACATACACCACAGTTTCAGAGCAATACCGATACAAACTCACTCAGAAAAACTTTTTTGTTTATAAATGGCAGGTTTAGTTTTAGTCATAAGCATATTTTGGTACTTGTATGATAAACGCCCAACCGTTCAAGTTGTTCATTCATTGACGCGTTATAGAACCATTTTTGTCGTTAGTTTCTTTCAGCTTTGCGTGAGACAAGACGAATGAGAAGTGACAGAATAGATGGAAAATATATATAATTATATATATATAATTAGTATTATAACGAGTATATAATTAGTATTATATTTCTATCTTACTTTGGTGTATTTCATTATGATTGAACGTCAGAGAAACACATTAGAAGAACCTTAGGTAGGGCGTATATCATACAAGTACCCATATTTTATTGTGAGGAAGAGAAGCAGTAATTTATATATATATATATATATATATATATATATATATATATATATATATATATATATATATATATATATATATATATATATATACAATATATTGCAAAAATGTACCCATATTCGTTATTTGGAATGCGCACATGAGTAGCTGATCTGGTTTCTTTTTTGTAATTCCAAATAAAATGCTAACGAGAGTTCCTGAAATTTAATATGACATACTTGAATTAAAGCATATCGAAAAGCATTAAAATTTAAAACTATAGGTGATCCCCCTTCTTGAAAACAGAGAGCATCGAACTATAAACGCTTAAAGCTTTATTCGTTATAAACAAATTGTAGAAACTATGTTCACAAACGGATGGGTATCTTTTGGGATGCATCGAGAAAATTAAGCTCAGAACAAGGGGTCAATAAAGGAGAGGGGCTGGAGCAAGCCCTATCCCCTCCCAGATTTTGAAAAATACATATTCTTTGGTATTTTTAAAATGCGGAAAAGCGGATGAAAATTTGCTAGATGCTTCTCAGAGAAATTGCCTACGGATTGTTCTAGGTACCCGACAGACTGAAGGCATTTCAAAAAGTAGGCTGTACAGAAAGTGTGGTTCAATCCCGCTTTCTATAGATATAATGAGAGAAAGGTTGAGATGGCTTGGGCACGTTCTGCGGATGAAGGATGACAGATTACTGAAGATTGTCCTTTTCGGCAAACCGTCTAGGGCTAAACGGAAAGCAGGTCATCCGTGGTCGGGGTGGGAGGATGTCATAGAGAAAGATTTAAGGAAAATGGGAACTTCCTGGGAGGGTGTAAAGAGGGAGGCTTTGCATAGATTGGGAAGGAAGAGGAGCGTGCGTAGCTGTGTTGGCCTCAGGCGGCTTGGTGCCCCCTCTTAGAATTTAAAACATACGTTTTTTTTTTAAATCTTAACCTTCTGTATTATGAATCGATACCATTGGCTTTAAACTGCGGGTAACGTAAAAGGATTCTAATATAAACAACTCTAATACGGGTGTAGCACAAATGATGGCGAACTTTGAAAACAAAAATAAAGCCGGAGAAATTTTTGACGAGCATCCACATAAGACCTAAAATGGTATATAGAACACAAGCCGATAAGTATTAACAGTGCCAATAGTATTAAAATTCTCATCTTTTTGTATAATTCCTTATGCTACATATTTTAAAACCAAATACTTATATTAATGACAGAAAAAGGTCGTGAAGTCCATCACTATACCCACCATAATTATTTGATTTTCACTCATTGCAGAACATGGGCAGGGGCGGATTCAGAAGTTTTTAGGGGGGGGGGCAAAATAGGTTGATTCGATAAAGTTGCTTCAGGAGCAAGTTTATTTAACGCAAACTTGTGTTAATTAAGTAAATTACTCTACTTTAGACTACGTTAGGAGGCGCGCACCCCCCTCTCCCCCCTCTAAATCTGCCACTGAGCATGGGTGGGTCAAGGTTAGTTTCACGAATAATAGAAAGTGTTATTTTACAGTCCTGGTAGGAAAATAAAATTAAAAAATGTCTATACAAACCAAGTCAAAAAGATAAATAAAAGTTCAAATAGGGATAAAATCCTAAAACTACTGATAAGTTTTACTACTGATGACGGTCACTGCATATGTGACCGAAATATCTGGTATTTTTTGTGAATTTTTATCACTGTTTGTGAAACACTGTCTATTAAAATGATTTTATCCCTTTTTGAACTTTCATTTATCGTCATGGAAAGGCAGTGTGGTCTCCGAAGTTATCACAGTCAAATAGAGCTTATAAATAAGAAGATACTTACTTGTCTGCCATGGGGCCAAGAATAGCAGCACCAAATAGGACACCAAACATGAAAATAGACTGAGCAGCAGCACGCATCCAACGTCTGTCACAGACAAGGTCCCACTAGTCAAATAGAAAGAATAATATAAACATTTTTCTTACTTGTGGGAATAATATTAATAGCTACTGTATCACACTTAAAATTTAGTTCTAATCGGAACTTAATTTCGCTTTGGCAGCCGGAATTCACGTCCATTCAACAAAAACTAAGTTTTTATATAGACGAATATTCGGCTCATTTCTGCTTAGATCAGGGATGAAAATTCACTTCTGTGGTCGATACAATTGTGTTTTAAATAAAATGTCCTTTCCTGTTTATGCATTGGCAAGCTCATACTGCTAATGGTCTTTTCTAGATGTGTGCCTGAAATGCCTATTGAAAAAATAAAACATTCTTTTTCAGATCGGGAAATATTCTAGGAAGAACTCAATGAAATCCACTTTCAAAAAGATATACTAGCCGAGTTTCAGCTACTGATGTTGCTTGGTCATTTTTGCTCAACAGAATTCAGCGTCGTAGGTCCTAACTTAGCTTAACGGTAAATTAAATGGATGATCTAAAAAAATTTCATTTTTTGTAATAATCGTTTTTTGACATAGCAATATGTAATCATCTTAATGCTCTTTATAGTCCTTTCCTTATTAATAGAGTTTTTAAAATAAAAAGTTTTAATCGAGTGCAAATTAAAAAAGGAACTAGTTGGCAAACTTTCTTTCAGAGCTTAGAGACTCTTTCTCTCAGCAGCCGGTTCGTGAACCAACAACTAACAGCCATCATAATTTACTAACAGAGGCGGTTTTAGGGAAAGTACAGAGGGATGTTATTGTTGGTTTGGACATGTTTGTTGCTTATGTTTGGTGGTTATGATTGTTGTTTGTTGGTTATGTTTGTTGGATGTGATTTTTAGTTCTTGGATGTGATTGTTGGTTTTGGATATGTTTGTTGGTTATGTTTGTTGGTTATGATTGATTGTTGTTGTTTGTTGGTTATGATTGCTGGTTGCTGGTTATGATTGTTGGATGTGATTGTTGGTTATGTTTGTTGGTTATGATTGTTGGTATGGATTTATTTGATAATAAATTGAGTTATTAGCAAATGTCACTCCCTGTTTTTTTTTATTTCCCACAAGATGTTTTTTTTATTAAGAACCTTAGACGTTTGTAAGGAATCTTGTTTAAACATGCCTCCCAGGTGATAGAATCCATGTTGGTTTCCCCATATAGATGTCTAGACGCCCATTTTATAGGAAAATCTTGTCTAAACATGTTTCCTAGGTATATAATTACTTGGAGTATGGTCGGGATAATACACAAGTTCAAATAAAAGACACATCTAAATAGACTCCCTTGCACCTGTACAATGCGGTCAGCTGTTTCTAGTGGAGCCCTATGAAGTCATGAAACAGGTAGGGAAATTAGCAATAGATTTCAAGCAGAGCCCTCTGACGTCACGCCACACACCCTCATGCCTTAAAGGGTCAGATAAGTGGAGCAACCAACGTCTCAAGTCGTCACACCTACGCAATGTGGTCATCGGTTCTATTAAAGGGAACACAGTTGGCAAGACTCCCAAGACACACTCCTCTGGACTGCCACGCCGTCACACGACTTAGCCCGTTTCAAACAGACCTGTGTAATATACTTGACGCAATTTTATGTAACCCTGCGTCAGGAACCCATGGGAGAATCCCCGCTTATAACGTAACGACAGCACACACCTTAACTGTCACATAATACCCATTCTGACATCTCATTTTTCGCCCAAAACGCTCAACTTATTTTTTCTTTCTTTCTTTACTTGTTCCTTTAACCCCGCCAGGACTCGAAAGGTAGATTTTCTTCTAAAGGGCCTGTGCCCTAAGCAACACGGCCAACAGGCCATTCTCAGTATTTCGTCCTACTCGTTACTAGTCCCCGAAGCCGCGCCACGCCGACATTACGGCGGCGAATGTGTGATTTAGTATCGGCGGCGGCGCCCGGCGATTTCTGACCGGCGGCTTGCCACGGCGCGCCGATTTTTGTGATTAAAAATAATAATAAAAATTCCACTTCACCAAGCACTTTCAACCTCAACTTGATTTTAGTAAGGATTTTTAAATGGTTGGCTAAAAACATACATAAACAATATGACAAAACAGGAATTTGTTGGGCCGTGCGGAAAGCGTTTACGTTCACCGTCGATCACACCAAGTCGAATTCTCATTTATAGCTACTAGACCCAGGGAAACCTATGTTTTGTTTAACATCGCATTGTTCCTATAAAATCCCGTGTTTAGTCTTTTTCTTCTTTTTAATGATTTGGGCTAATGTGTGTATAACTTTCAAAGTTTGAAGTTCAAACATCTCCTGTTCATCAAATACATGCGAAAAGGAAGTGAAAAAACAAATAACAACATCGAAAAAACACTGTATACAAGTCAGATACCATGGCTTAACAACACCAATAATTTTAAACCAGCGGTTACATCACTTCAGTTACAATTGATGTAACAAAATTGAGTTTGTTCACTCTGCCTGGAGCCATTGATCTTTTTGCAGTCACTATCAGTCCTGTCATGCTAAAAAACTGTTTAGCTGGGGCACATGTAGCCGGTACAGCCAGAACTTGACGAGCGTAAACTACCACTCGCGGGATTTGTTACTAGTATTGGACCTTGGGGTCCCACAGAATGCCGCAAAAGGGCTTCTTCTTTGTATCTGCTGAAATGGTTTTTATAAGGGAGAAATAACCTGCACCTTAGTAGAAGGCAATCTTATACTCCTGTTGCCCACCCCTGCTGCCACCTACAACTTTTTTGCACCCCATATATGGGTATAGCCTCCCTAGGGAGAACACGTGGTTAATGGGGTCAATGACCTCTTTCTTCATGGTCTCTTTCTCAAGGTATATTTTTGGCACGCTCTAAGTGAATGTTATGATCCAGCAATAATATTTGTTGTTGTGTCCGAGGCAAATGTCAAGGTTAATCTTGTTGTTGTTGTTGTAAGTGCACGCTCTCGGCGAATGTTATGACCCAGAAATAGTATCTCTTGTTGTTTCCGATGCGAATGTTATGAGTTTCCAGGAAACAGTTAGATCACGTGTCTCCTTCTCAGCCAATCAGAGGGCTTGTTTACATAACAATTTGACCCTGAGATTTCGTATATAACGGGCATGCGATGTGATTAAATTATCAGAAAGTATTTTGACACAATTGAAACAACAATGGATAAATTTGATGAATTAGAAGCCTTGGCAACTTCAATTTACCATGTAAGTACATTTTTTATTTTCAAATAAAATTATTTTCCTTGGTCACCCTCCAGTATATTTAGGTAAGTAGCCCCCCCCCCCCCCTCAAACCTAACCACCTTGCAATCTTTATACTCGATGGAAAACGTAAAATATATTCTTTTACCCTCGAAACCTAACCCCCCCCCCATTGTTTTACAACCAAATTCTCGCAAATAGAATTAATTATCCTTTCGTTAAATTCCTTCCTTCTATATTTCCAGCTAAAGCGACCACTGACTTCTATCAATTTTTAGTGAAAATGCCGTTCTGTTTTGACACAAGACTCCAGTGCGTGGTTAAAATTAGCAGGCACCCTTTTTCTGGTTTTGTTTACAAACGCGGTCAAGTCAAAGGAACTATTCTTCTGTCAAATTAAAACAGTTTCAAACAAAAAGAGATTGCAATAATTAAGCTAGGCCTACACAACCTGCATGGAAGTAGAGAAACGAGTTATTTTCAAAATTAAGGTCTAACAATATATTTAGGACATTATGTAAAAGGGGGGAGGGGGCAATGCCTCGCTTCTAACAGCTTCGTTGTAAGTAAATTATGTAAAAGGGAGGGGGCAATGTCTCAATTCTACCGCCATCAGTGTAAAATGAAAACAAACTGTGCAAAGCTAGAAAGAAAAGTCTTTTAGGAGTTGCATGAAGCTTATATTACGTGTAAATTGAATAGCATTTTAACCTATGTTTGCAAAATTTAAGCCTATAGGCTGCTGGGTTAACAATCTAATTTAAAGCCTATAGACTACTGATTGTCTAATAAAAACATTTGATTTCTAAGCCTAATATATTTCTCGCTAAATTTTTACTTTTTACTTTGCTGAAAAAGGATTGAGGAGGGGGCTTCTTTGAGATAATTGCTTTTCTAGACAAATTATGTCTGACAACAAATTCTTCGGGCAATGCCTCAAGTCTATCGCCATCATTGTAAAATGAAAACAAACTGCGCAATGCTGATATGCAAAGCTAGAAAGAAAAGTCTTTTAGGAGTTGCATGAAGCTTATATTACGTGTAAATTGAATAGCATTTTAACCTATGTTTGCAAAATTTAAGCCTATAGGCCGCTGGGTTAACAATCTAATTTAAAGCCTATAGACTACTGATTGTCTAATAAAAACATTTGATTTCTAAGCCTAATATATTTCTCGCTAAATTCTTACTTTTTGCTTTGCTGAAAAAGGGTGGAGGAGGGGGCTTCTTTGAGATAAATGCTTTTCTAGACAAATTATGTCTGACAATAAATTCTGTAGAAGGAGGTACTAACTTTCTTTCTGTAAAAAAGGGGGGAATTATTTTGATACTAATTTTTTCTCTTCTTTTTAAGGTAAATTATGAAGAATTTGTTGTCCCTCCAGCTGTAAAGAGAGCTATGGGTACCGCAAAGACCGAAGAATGCACGACTCCTCCATCAAAGAAAGCGCGAGATGACGAGACCGCCCGATCAGTGCCAACCCCAATGCAGTCCGGTCAAAAACCGAAAAGACCGTGGGCCGCAAGGGTGGAGAACCCCGCTATACAAGCCAGCGACATCGATACTGCATCTATGCAAGCCCCTCTTAATCGAGCCTCAATGCCACCTCGTCAAGTGCAGCCATCTGTGCCAGCGCTTGGCTCGACTGCACAAGTCACAGCTCCTGTACAAGTCGCAGTCCAACCTGCGCAAGAAATTAATGACATCGCTTGCACATCCGCCCTCCTTGGACCTCTAATAGCTGCCCCATCAACGCTATGTCAGGAGGTTACCCTCCAGCATGCACTACCTGGACCTTCGGGCACCCAAGCCAAGACGGATTATGCAAATGTGAGTATTTTTTCCTACCTATCTATTTCTTCCAATGTTTTTTCTTTTTCACTATTTTTCAATCCCAATATAAACTTATCTCTGAGATATTAACCCCTCACCCCACTATTACATATCTAAATGTAATTTTTTTGCAAAGAAACCACTCCTCTTTTTTCTAATCTTTGCTATTTTCTCTATTGCTATCGCTTCGATATCTCATAAGCGAATATTTTTAGGTAATTTCTAGACAATTAATAATCACCGCCTTTGAAACTCAAAATGCTATTTTTCTAATCTTTACTATTTTCTCTGTTGCTATCTCTTCACTATCACATATAGTTTTAGGTACCTTTGAAACTCAAAATGATATTCTTCGCATAGTTTTAAGAGAGAGATTATTCCATCTGTCACATATCAGCGTTCTAATTTGCACTGAAAATAGCTTTCAATCTTGCCAAGATTTCAGCGAGGGGAAACCAGGCTAACGGTTCTCGGCATTTTGAAGTTCAATCTTTGGAAATCAGAACACTCGCGCGCGATAGGTTACAATAATTAAACTCATGAGTTCACTGAATCTCTGTGGACTTAGAGAGAGAGAAATAGCGACTTATGCTGTCTATGTGAATATTTCAACTTTTGACGGTCATTATGTAATGGGAGCCGGTCGGGGAGCCACGTGGGAAGCGCTGCGGGGGTGCGCCGCGGGGTGCGCTACGGGCCCGAGAAGCACCACAGGGATGCGCCGCAAGGATGCGCCACGGGCCAGGGAAGCGCCGCAAGGATGCGCCGCGTGCCCGAAAGGCGCCGCAAAAAAAAAAATTCTACGTAAATCTTCCTTCTATGTAAAGCGATGTTTTAGATTGTCGTTAAGTTGGAACTTTCAGTTGAATTAACCAAATGCTAGTATGTGCATACTGCTACAGCCCTACTCAGTGCTGACTTTAAATAATACGTAAATAATAATCCAAAGTTTAACAGTAGGGATGATTTGAACACTTTGAAAATAAGCTATTTTTTAATTTATAGGTTGGTGCATTGGTCCCTTACTCGCCATCGAGTGAAGAAGAGGAGGAAGGGACAGTGGAGTTTCAGGACAATTCAGCTATCAACGAATGGCACGGTATTATTAATTCCATTGAAATACCATCTAATATTGATGAGATTATAGAAAAAATTTTCAATGTAGAACCTAGCACAGTTGAGCAGGTGGACTTGAGTCCAAATACCCTACAAATTTTAGAGGATTTCACAAACGAATTAACTGGGAACCCTCCTCCCACTGATTACCTACTTCCACTTCAAACAACTGAAGTGGAGTCTACCACAAATATTGTTGAACAACATGGGGGAGGGGGTACAACTTTTTCCGATTTTCAATTGTCTAATAGAATATTAACTAATATAGCTGTTTTCACTACGACTTTTGAGGATCCCGATAACTCACTTATTGGGGGAAATTTTGTTTGTGATCCCGTAGAAATTGTGCATGCCTATGTAGATAAAATTCGTGCACTGCCGGAGAACCAAATTCAGTTATGGGGGGGTAGGGAGTCAATTAAGGTTTCTATTGTTTTAAAGGAGTTGTATTTAAATGAAGGGATAAGTGAGGTGTACTATAATGTTATACATTTCGATAAGCGTATAGTTTATCGTAATTTATAGAATTTTTGGAATGTTCTTAGCGAGTGGGTGGGAAAAATCATCGCACATCTCGAGAACTACAATGAAAACGGGAGTGGGTCTGTAGTTTTATATATTGAAAATTGAAGTGTAAATATATGTAAATTTAAGAAATATTTTATTTTAAGAGAACGGCTGGGGGAGGGAGGACAGTAGTTTTAAATTATAATCCAGATCTAGAAGGTTGTAAAGGTGTCCAGAAGATTTGTTTTGAAACAGATCAAATGTGTTTCAAGTATGCTTTCCTCATATCAGCATTCGAGCCTCTAGCATGTGACGCTACCAAGACGAATTTAGATCACTGGGCTGTACATGGGAAGGACGGGTCCGATTTCCCCATTGTAGATTTTTCTTGCTTAGAAGGAAAATACCCAGTAACGCTACGATCTATTGACATTTTTGAAAGGGGCAATGCCCATTTAAATATCGGCGTTACTGTGGTTCAGTATGAAACAGAATTTGAAGATGGGGTTCGTTCTAAAAAGAAGGGGGTGGTCTTCCCTGTAAGGGGCCCGTCAATTGATTTGGTCAGACACTGGGTTTGTTTATTATACACGCCGCCTAGTCAACCAAAAGCAATTGTTCATTTTAACCGGAGGACAGATAGGATTAGAGTTCTGGGGAGTGGTAAGCATAAGGGGGTATGTTTATACTGTCCAACATGCCTCTCTAGATTTTGGACTGAACTAAAGTTGCGAAATCATATGAGACACTGTAGACGGCATGGATATCAGACAGTGGAAACGGTTTCAGGGGATAGGGCCATTCTACGCTTTAAAAATTTCCAAAATACCCTCCTCCAATGCAACAAAATATCTTTGGACTGTGAAGCTAAGCTGGTGGAGGTGAATGACCCCCAATATCCAAACCGTATCAAAGAACATCAGGCTATTGCAGTGTTCTATGCTCATGCGCAAAGAGACAATTCTAACACCATGCGGTTGTTAGAAATAGTTGAGACATTGGATGAGAACGAGTGCAAGGTCAAGGCACTGACTAAGCTAATTGGCAAGGCTAATGATGCTTTGTTTCGTTGAATAAATACGCATTGGCCATTGGTGCTTTCTGCTGAGTATCATATTGTTATTAAAAATAAATACTTTTGTTGGGTTGGTAAGGGGGATTTGGTAGTGGAGGATAAGGGGACGAAAGGGAAGAGAGGGGGGAGGGGGAAAGTCAAAGCCCAGTATCATGGGGGGCAGCCAATCACCTCGTAGGCTCGTAACTTGCGGGGGGGAGTACATCTCTAGCTTCGCCTGAATGTGATCAAGCATTTATTTATCCCTGTGCTTTGCCTTCATATTTAGGATTCACGGACACATGTAGGAACAAAATGTTAACTTCTTCATCGAATTAGAAGGGAAGTCCATACACCCTGGGTGTATACGTTATTTACATACAAAATTCTCCAGAAATTAGCTGAGACGTTGTTGCTTCTCGAACTGAAATGACAGGCAGAGGATAATGGGCATACGCGCTGGAATAAAATTAGATTTTTATATTCTTGTAGTTTTTTTCCCAAGACATTGAATCAATAGATTCAAGTGCAGAAAAGCGACAATTTTGATAGCTTTCCCTTGCTTAAACAGCACTTTCCAGACTGTGAAATGTCTGATCTGTTGACCTGCAAAGGTATATGTGCATATGATTATTACTGTTCTGGTAGTCGCTTAAACGAGGTGAAAATACTTCCACTTGAAGCTCTTTACAATTCACTGACCAGCAGTGACTGCAAATCTAAGGAATATGAGTTTGCCAAGAAGGTGTGGTCCAAGGGGGATTGTAAAAATGGGTGGGGTTATTGTAGATTGTACTTGACCAGTGACGTTCTAACTCTGTTGGATATAGTCTGTAAGAACACGGACCAAATCTATTCAGAGTTTCGGTTAGATATAGGGTATTAGTTTTTCAAACCCCGTTAGGTGATGAATTTAATTTTCAAAATTAGTAGGGAGGAAATAGGCCTAATCACCGACGTAGATCAACACCTTTTTGTAGAGCGTTTAATGAGGGGAGGGTATGTTTTTCACGGGGACCGCGTCTTATCAACCGATCCGAGCGGACAAAGCACCGGTGTAAAGTCAAATGCAGTGTTCTTGGACATGAACTCGTTATACCCCTCGGCAATGTCCCACTACTCTTTGCCACGTGGGACCTATCAATGGCTTTAGAATCCTTGTGAATTCCCCAACATTACCACCGCCGAGGACAATGGGCCAAAAGGATGGTTTTTTGAAGTTGACAGTCACATTCCGCTTGCCCTTCACGACTCACTAAAAAATTTTTTTTTTCCCTGTATCAATCGACCAGTGACCAGGGACTTGCTGAGCCCCTACAATCGTTCATTGGTTGAGGATATGGGGATGCATTGGACTCCCTCTAAACAAAAACTGATTGCTGATTTGGACCCTAAGGAGAATATTGTTGTTCACCATGTGCTTTTGCACTGGATGGTGAACAATGGCTTAAAGATCACCAAAATACATAGGGTCCTGTAGTTCAATAAGAAACCATACTTAATAATGTTTATTGACACTTTTGTCAATAAATGTTCTGGGAATGATTACGAAATGAATGAGACATTATACAAGCTTCGCTGACATACCGCTATTGAATCTATTTAAAACAGCGAAAGCAATAAATCGCGTAGTATTACTGAGACAGGCTTACGATAGTTTTTACAGAGTAGGGCTATCCCTACCGTCTACTCGTCAACAAGCATAAATACCACCATAGTTTTTCTACACAGGCCAAAGCAAAATATGGCGCTGAACAAGACTACAGCGGGCGGCAGTTCAGCACTAGAAATTTCAAAAAAGCTCATGTTGTCGTTCTTTTACAATGTGTGCAAGGTGCAATGGCCACGGGAGGGGGAGGTTCAAGTTTACTATCGAGATACAGATTCTCTGCTGTTAAAGGTACATAGGACTGAAGATTTATTGGATGATTTAGACAAGGGGGAACACATCAGCTCGCGGATGGATTTCACCAACTGGAATCCATCCCTCTACCCCGAGTTGGTGAAACGTCAAGCCCCCAACCAACTATTAATGTTAAAATCAGAGACGGGGAGTGATTTGATATCCAGGGGGGTGTTCCCGGGTCCCTAAGTTTATTGCGTTGAAGCTCATAGTGGGGATGAAAAAAAGGCGTGTAAAGGGGTGCCTACACATTTTGTAAAGAGCAATTTCAACATGAGCGTGTACAGAGACTGTGTAGAAAATAGCCTAGTGCCAAGAGCACAAGTGCTTGCAATTCGCTCTCTACAGTATAGAAATTATACTGTGAGAGTGGAAAAAAATGCAATGTCGTGTATATCTGACATAGTTTGTGTGCTCAAGAATGGCGTGAGTGTCCTACCTCATGGTCACTATCGTCTTTCAGACCGAGTTGAATGCATAGACTATCGGAATCAACTTGGTCTTGATAAATTAACCTCACCAACCAACTAACCACCACCACTGACCCAACTAACCCAACCACTAACCTGCAGTGACGACAACTATTGTTTTCTCATCGCGGCTCCCGGGGGGGACCCTTCCCGCTGCCGGCTCCAGGGGAGGGGTCCCGCCCGCGGCCGGCCTACGGCACCGCGGCCCTGGGGGGTGGGGGGAACCCTAATTTTAAATTCATAATGTTCAACTGTGCTAGTTCATGTTCCAAGTGTATTTTTTGTTGTTGTATAGAAAGTGTTATTGTACAGAAAAGTGTTGTACAAAAAAAAAGTGCTGTAGATGGACAAAAGTGTTGTACAGAAAAGTGTTATTCATGTTGATGGACAAAAAGTGTTTTTTATTGTACATAAAGTGTTGTACAGAAAAGTGTTTAAAGACAATAAGTGTTTATTTATAAAGTGTTATCAATGTTCATGTTGAACAAATAGAGTTTTCATGTTGACCATGAAATTTTGTCGAGTTCTTGTTGAACAAGTGTTATCATTGTTCATGTTGAACAAATATTTGTTTTCATATTGCTATAATAAATGTTGCGATGAAATATTGTTTTTGTCGTTCTTGAATAGATAGATCTCTGGGAAAATTACTACTTATTCATTGGACGCATATGGTTTACAGTTAGTCATAGTCCGAATGTTGTCAGCAGCATATATCAATTTAAAACACCCTTCAGATCGTTTCTGTGTTGGCCCTCAATGTCGGGGAAAACAACACTTTTAGCTAAAAAAATTCAAAATTGCGATAAAATGTTTTTGGAAAAACCGAAAAAAATTTACTATTGCTATAGTATTTGGCAAGAGTCCTACGATCAATTACACATCTATATCAATACAATTCATACAGGGACTTGATGTTTTAAATTGTATTGAACTGAACTCGTGGATGATAATCGATGATTTGGCAGAATCCATTGAAAAGTTCTCACAGGAAATGCTACGACTGGTCACCGCTCGCTCTCATCATTAACACAATTCCATACCCCTAGTTCTGCACAATCTGTTTCATCAGAGCAAATGTATTCAAACCCTTGCATTGAACTGCACCATCTATATTATCTATCGAGTTGTTCGTGATTCTCGCTCACTCATAACTCTCAATAAACAGATATACCCCGGCGCCCCAAAATTTCTGTTGTCAGCGTACACTCAGGCGACTAGCAAACCCTACGGCTACATTTTGCTGGATCTTAATCAGAGCACGCCCGAGGATCTTCGTGTTGTCACCAACATTTTCGACAATGAAATTACAGTATATCTTCCGGTGAACAGTAGAAAAGGTTATTAGTCGCTATTATGACACTGAAGAAACTACACGAACAACGGCATTTATTTTCCGTTTTAAGCACTTCAAAACTCTTGCTTAGGAAAGCCATACTTAAATATGGTGTCGACAATGATTTCATTAATCTAATATCTGAACTTTGTTTAAATTTAACTGCGGGCAATGTTCAACTGACAGAAGGTGTTAGATAAGATACAACGCAACATCGTTCAAGTTTCCTCACCTGTTCTTGAAAGAACATGGTGAACCTTAACATAAGAACACAGCTATTTCGAGGGTGTATTTGCTTTTTCACCACTTTAGTTTCAATAAGTGAGGGAATTGTAAACGGTTTTTTCCAGAGAATTGCACAGACATACCTATTGGCGCAATTACAGCAGGTATTTTCGCATATCATATAATTTGAAGGCAATTTAGAAAAATTTATCAATAACGAAAATTTTACTGGTTATAATAAGCCGCTTTTACTTCAAGATGCATTGCGTCGTGTAGACAAACATAGACCTTATCGTGAGAGACCCGCCGTCGATCCCTTTAAACAGGAAACATCTCCTCAAGATTCTGCACAATCAAAGGAGAAGGAATTGAATTCAATTGTATCGAAAATTGGAAACCTATTGCCAGTGACCTATCGAGAACAGAGTAAGAGAGTATTATCTTATCTCATGTTTGAAACTGCTGAACAAGTTCAATTCGATAGCACAGGGAAACGAATTATAATTCAGGGAAAAAGTTATAATCTAGTTGATTTAATTTGTGATATGGTGACGAATCGTAAAGGACTCTTATCCTTTGACAATAATCTATACACCTTTCTAAGTATATCAAACTTTCCCAAAAGTCTTATTGGCAATAAGCAAACTCTTAAGAAACTAAGAGAATATAGTCCACCAACAACGTCAACACCATTTAAAAAAAAAGAAGAACATAAAATATTTGAAAATACTAGCACCACTGATATTACAACACCTATGATTGCTAGTCAAAAGTGAAAATGAATTGATCAACTCTGCAGTGAACAAAAAGAGGGTGGGTATTAAACTATACACTTGCATTCAAAACGGATGAAGTTCTAAAAGGTGTCTATGAAAGTATCGGCGAAATGGGAAGTTTAAATTCTCCCAAAACGCTTTCTAGAGTTGTCTCCGGCACCACATTAAAAAATGCAAAAGAGTATCTAGAAAATGAACCGAGCTACACACTACACCGGAATCGCAGGCTTTGTGGCAAGCAATATCGACAAACCAAAGCCTTTTTCCCTCTGCATATAATACAAATGGATCTTTTAACTTTAGACGCAGTTCAACGGTGTCACAATGCACCCTACAGATATATTCTGGTGGCAATCAGTATCTTTAGTCACTATGCCTATGCCATTCCACTGCGATCAAAGAGAGGTGTTGAAGTTACTCGGGCCATTGAAAGTATTCTCGAACAGGTTTCGTATAGAAAAATTCAATCGGATCGTGGTAGTGAATTTGTTAACCCTTATGTGAAAAAGGTTCTTTTGAAATATAATACAACACTTTATCATAATCACAGTCCGATAAAGGCTGCATTGGATGAACGATTAGTAAGAACGATTCGTCTATTAAATTCAAGATATTGTACATTGAAAAATACGCTGACTTTTATTCATGATTTAGATAAAATCATGCAGATATACAACCATCGACCTCAACGATCTCTATCCAACTCTGGCCCTCAGGAGTTTCACTATAATGGAAATACATTTGATATTTTTCTAGAGCAATACTTAATTGGAAATGAGAAGTAAAAGAAAAACACAGTTAATGTTGTTAATACTATTCGATTGAATAGAGGCACCAATGTTTGTGAAAATAGTAACAATTTATGTATCTGCGAACATTTTAAGTGTTTCAAAATTATGGAATCTAAGCTTATAACATATAGGCTACTAGACACAAATGATGGAGAGATTCTTAGTGGTTTTTACGACCATGAATTGTCAAAATTATGAAACACTAGTGAAAGTTATCGTATTGAAAAGATATTATAAAGTCGTACTCGGAGGGGCAAGAAACAGTTGCTTGTTCGCTGGCTAGGATACAACTCAGATTTTGATTATTGGGTCAGTGCTGAAGATATTAACAATGCCCAATGATTTCTATGTGACTTTCATGTCCAATGTTTCTGATCCTCTCTACAATGATCTGAATAAAACAAGTGATTTTTGGACGAAACTCTCCCCCACCATCAAATTCGACGGAAAGTATGAAGTGGCTCTTGTCAACTGTATTCTCAAAAATACCTATGACATCCTGAGAAAGGATCGTAAATATGAAATAAAAATTAGACCCTATGATTGGCCGCCACCACCAGGTGATCAAGAACAAATTCGAAAAATCAATTGGTTGGATTATCCATATATTGAATTACCCTACGAGGAACTCACCTGTATGAATGATTTATGTCGTTCTATTAATAAAAGAATTTCCCCTCGTAAAAAAGGAGCTTTTCATTTCAACTATTCAAAGGAGGAGGGGAAGATCTACATTAGTTCACCTATTGCCAGCGAAAAGATTATTCTCAATGATAACCTAAAGGATGTTCTTGGCTTTAAGCTAAATATAATCAATGGTAAAAGTGCCGGAAACACTAATTTCATTTTTGCTGACTATCCGCCTGCCTTCTCCACGGACACCTGTATATTTCTCTACGCCTCATTTGTGGAAACATCTCGGGTTGGTAATTCAAATGTTCCCCTCCTACGAGTTCTTGAACGAAAAACCAATCAAGAGCATATTCACCACTACAATATAAAGCATCTTCAGTATATTCCCGTAAACACTTCCTATTTGGAACTCTGTCAGTTAACACTAAGAACCGAATTAGGTGATCCCATAGCAATATCAAAAGGTTTGGCTGTAATTAATGTCATTTTCGACCCATCGTTCAACAGCAAGATGTCTAATAAAAAAGTGCTATTCATTTGTATTGATATTGACTGCTATGTTGGTACTCTTGGCTCAAGACAACAGGGCAATGGAATGGATTATTACAAGGGTCGCTCGTCAGTGTCTGGCTATGGTCTTGGCAGTTGTTTTGCTAAGCTGTTTCGCTCTTCACTACCACTGGCTGGAAAATATTCTTTAACACCTGCGACCTACTTTACATCCTCTACACTATATGACTGAGGCTCTGGTAATAATTTTAAAAAAAAGTGCTACGGTAAATCTTAGGTCCAGTGCGCGAACTCTTGGTTAGCGACAAAAACAGATTGGTAAAGGTTTAAAAATGTCAAGAAACAATGCATCACTCATCAGTCTCTACTCAGGACGGAAACGAAAGACATCAACCCTTTTGTCAAAGAAAAGAAGGAAAAAGCCGACACGTAGTGTAACCAGAAGCCCCAGGAAGAAAATTGTTAGATCAAAACTAGATTTCTTCTCTTAAGATGTCCTACCTTCCGCATAAGGATTCTCAACCTTCAATCACCGAATCATTGAATCTATTCAATGCTGAAAATGTTGATGTGAGTGTCAAGCATGGATACTATGAACAATTTTATCCACAACAACCCCTCTCCGATAATATCCACTTTCAAATTTATTCCAATGAAGACTACTTTATGGACTTGTCTTCAACATTTATAGATTTACAAATGAAAGTCCGGAAATCCGATAATACAATGCCAATTCGAGCCGATGGGATATCCTATGAAAATTGTATATTACATAATTTATTTCGTCAAATCAGTGTCTACATCAATGGCACGCTGGTGAGCACAAGCAACAATCTCTCAAACTATGCAAGCTATATGCAATTCATGTTGATGACACCCAGGTCATACAAGAAATTGAGAGGCGCCTCCAATGGATATGAATATATTACTAATACTGATAGTACAGATGCACTTAAAAATGCTACAACTAGTGAATTACATCTAGTTGGAAAAATATATCACGAAATATTTAATATACCCCAATGGCTGCCGCCGAATGTTAAAGTGGATATAAAATTGACGCTTGCACCATCCAATTTCATATTGAGAAAAGAACTTGCTGCCAATCCCGATGTAAGTCTCTCCCTCACCTCAGCAATACTTCATGTACGCAAACAACAGGTTATGAGCTCTGTTGCATTGGCAGTGGAAAAGCTAAGAGCCAATGGGAATAATATTAAACTGCTTTTTCCTCATACAATCATCAATCAACGTCATATTGCTATGGGGTCACGCACCTTCACCGATTCATCCTTTATCAATGGCGAAATCCCCTCGAAACTTGCATTGGCATTTGTAAAAAGCGCCAGTGCAATAGGATCATGAACTGAATGCTCACATAAATTCGAGATGTTTGGAATTTCATCTCTTGTGTGCAAAGTAAATGGTATCCCACTCTACAATCTATCTTTTGACAAAAAATCCTATAGAACATTGTATGAGTTGACCATGCAAACCCTACATCATGATTCGCAACTATTTGAAAATGGTATAACCGAAGATATGATTGCTAAAACACATGGTATTATTGTATTGGATTTGTCTGGCACACAGGATATGAGTATAGTACGTACAGGGAGTGTGCGTTTAGAGTGTACATTTGCCGACCCATTGACTGAGATTATTTCACTAATCTCACTAAATCAATATGAAACCTATTGGGAAATCACTCCCGAAGGCAGTGTTCTACTAGACTTGGCGCCATGAACACCAGTCAAATAATCAATGTATTTAATATGGATCTCTCATGTCCCAGTACAAATCTTATGGTTTGCCCTCGGACTATCTTGGAAAAATTCAAAGCGCGAACAGTATCTTGATTATTGTTAATGGCAATCCATCGACTGTGCTTACGGGTCATTGGCTGTGCATATTTCAAACAATGAAGACGATTACATTTTTTGATCCTCTTGGTCTACCCTATACATTCTACACGCCTCACATCAGCAACTATATTAAAAGCAGTGGGAAAACTATTATTCAAAATCGAAAGAGGGTGCAGGATCTAACGACTAAAAGCTGCGGCTTCCATGCACTACTATATTTTGTATTCCGATGTCGTGGCTATACTTACAAGCAGTTTTTACACATTTATAGTGACAATCCACGTCTGAACAACTTTCTAGTGGAAAATATCCTTTCGGACCGTTACAGTATGTATTTCAGTGCCCAAAGAGTAAAGTGCTTTAAAAATTTGTGTGAACTTGTTTATTAATAAAATGTATATATATACAACAATGTCTTTAAATCTTCACTTTTAGATTTCTTCATCGGTGTATAGGCAAGTGTCGTGAACCACTAATGCTGGTAAAGCATTTGGATTCACTGTATATTGATCTTGATTGACTGCAAAGTAAGGGTCACATTTTCTGCAGTACAATGTAACTTCACTCTTGTCATATCTCTTTGTATAGTCAATGATACTACTTGCATTCATATTATGAAATTCACGAGTTTCAATCTGTCTATTTGAAGCAATATCACATACAGTGTTTTCAAGTGGTGAATCACATTCGATAACTGCCAAATAAAAATCATTTGGTTTATAGTCATAGTAGGCAGTGTCATCACAGCGATGACGTAGAAACCAAATTGTCTTGTTACCCCAACAGTTGAATCGTAGACCAGATCCATCTTCCCAGAATAATTTAAATCCACGACGATACCAATCTCGTAGAAATAAACTAAAATCACGTTTGGGATTCTTTCCAATCATAGCAGGGTAAGTATTCTCCCACTGATCACATTTATCATAGTGACAATTGGAGCGCAGGTGCCCTCTAGGGTGAGAGTCACACACCTCTTCAAGATATGAATTAAATCCCTTAATTTGTACTGCATAGCCTCCATGTAATTTACAAGGATTCCAAAATTTACACTTTTCACTATAGTCATCAATAATTATACAATTCTCACATTGAGTGCAACTGCCAAAAGTGTACAAGCACAATGGACATATATAGAAAATTTTGGTTTCCGATGTCAACTCTCTCACAGCTAAAAAGAAACTGATCGTCCTCGCTCGATAAATTCAAATTAGAGGAAAGGGGAGAGGAGTAACTCTGTAACGTTACCTCTTTCGAATGACGGAGGAGCCATCTACATTGAATCCATTGGCAATGTTTTCAAAAGTATATCCACAATTTGATTCTGCCTTGTTCCAATTAATCTATCAATAAATTGAGTATAGGCATTTGAATCACATTTTAAAAGTTTCATACAATAATCCGATGGCGGAGAATCAGTTTTCATTATATTGTCAAGTGTTCCCCGAAAGAATATCCTGAGTTGGAGAGATAACTTGAGAAAATCATCATCAAAAATCAAATTTTTTTTCCATAAACACTAGATTTGATGTAATTCTTTCTTTCTCAAATTTATTCATTTTTCGGTCCTTTCACTCTGACTGCTGACTCTAGACTAACCAGAAAAGAAAGGGAACATTTTCGATTTCGAAACAATTTTATTGAATAATTATAACATCAATAATACTATGCATGTACAATTAGCGTTAGAGTTTATTGTCTTCGATATGTTTCACTAATGCACTTAAAGCACATTGAAGTCTATTCACATGTGCTATATCAACTTTGGCGGCGAAACATAATTGATCTTCCATTTTAAACTTGCTCAAGGATATCACATATCTTGCATATACTGCATCCCATTCCAGACAAAGCCGCGATCCTTTCGTGATTTCCACCGCAATGTTTGGTGCTCTTGTATTATTACCATCAACTCCACTATCAACTTCTAAGAGGGTAAACATTCCACTCGTCATCAACACAAATATATATTCAAATGAGTAAAGTCAAAACTGTTCTTCTCACTCCTTTGAATTCTATTCACAGACTAATAAAACTATAGCAAAAATCTTTCCTTATATTCCCACCACCGCTACTATGTAAGCAAGCCCTCTGATTGGCTGAGAAGGAAACATGTGATCTAACGGTTTCCTGGAAACTCATAACATTTGCCTCGAGCAACAACAACAAATACTATTTCTGGATCATAATTAATTTCTATAGATATATTTCTATACTAGCTCTAGCTCTTTTCCAGATTATTTAAAAAAACAACTTTTTTCCACAAAATAAGTTTTTCAAAAAAATTAAGGAACTCCATTAAACAAAAATGAGCAAAAATAAAATCAAATAATCTACCAAGCGGGAAAATACCACAAATCAGCATCGATAAAAAAATGAAACCCAAAACGAACAGAAATTACAATAAATAACCGAGTCAAACTCAAAACGAGCAGAAATTAACATAAGTTGGGCTCAAAACCCCCATCCCTTCCCAAGGCGAGAACATAATTTGCACTTTACTGAAAAAAATATAAATGTTTTTACTTTTATAACTTTAATAAATAAAATAATATTAACATTTTGATTACTAAATATCAGTATATGTATATTAAACTGACAATGCACATTCATTTGTATTTTTTTCAGTAAAGTGCAAGATTATTTAATTTTATTTTTGCTCATTTTTTGTTTAATGGAGCTCTTTACTTTTCTTTTACAAACTTATTTTGTGGAAACAGTTTTTTTTTAATTAATCTCTGTTCGTTTTTATATTGACATAGTCTTTTCAGGGAAAAAGAAAATAATACTTTGAATCTTTTCGTTTTTTTTAAGAATTAATAGTTTGGCCTGCTATTTTTTATGCTGGAAAAAAAAATTTCAGCAATTTTTAACAACATAGACCCTTTTAAAAATATGGACACAAATAGTAGTGTTTAATTTAGTTTCATCCCTCCTCTAGTTGACCTGAAATGGGAAACTTGATACCATTCGCAAAAAAATCTGTTTAATTTCTATGATAGCTTGGATACACTTACGCTATTTTGATTTGTTTAAATTTTAGGAGCAGAAGTAGCCCCGAAAGTTTAAACATAATACCCTCAGTCGTTCTTGGGATACTGCTGAGATGCCTTATTGGGAATTAGCATTCACACAGTGCATTTTGATTTTATATTAAGGCAATATTTAATTTTTAAACATAATAAGCAAATGGGATGGTGGGCGTAGGAGGGGGATTGTTTTCCCTCCAATAACTTTCGACTATTAAAATGGACATTAGCCCTTTCTATTTTCAATCGAATGAGCCCTTTTCGAAGTTCCTACGACAACTCCTTCAATACGAAGTGCCCTGATCTAAAAAACAACAACAACAAAAAAAATGATACATTATACCCACATCGATCTTTACTATAAATATGTCAAGCCTTCCAATCCCTTTCGATTATTAAAAAGGACACTAGGCCTTTCGATTTCCAGTCGAATGATCCCTTTTTGAGTTTCTACGACAACGCTTTCTATAAACACCTTATATGCCCCCAGGGCATAAATTACAACCCTTACCCTAAGGGCTGTGAGGGTGGTTGTCATCCTCTAAAATTTTCATTGGATGTTTTTAGGGAAATGGTGGGCGTGGAAGGGGTGTTAGTTACATTCTAATCACTTTCGACTATTAAAAAGGGCACAAGCCACTCCAATTTCCAATTGATTTTCGCAGTTTCTACGACAACTTCTTCGATACGAAGTGGCCTAGTTTTAATGAAAAAATAATAAATAATACATTTTGCCAAAATTGATTTTATGTGCCCCTAGGGTTTAACTTAAAACCCTTGCTCTAAGGGTTGTGGGGGAGTAATCTCCCCAAAATCATACTTTCTCCCTTGAAATCAGTTACTCTGAACAAAATGGCTATCTTAAAATTTTGATTGGATGTGTTTGGGGAAATTGTGGGCGTGGAAGGGGTGTTAGCTGCCTTCCAATCACTTTTGACTATTAAAAAGGGCACTAGCTATTCCAATTTCCAATCGAATGAGCCCTTTTCGAAATTTCTACGACAACTCCTTCGATACGAATTGCCGTGGTATGGAAAAAAATAATACATGGTGCCAACATTGTTCAATAACAATAAAATGCGTATATTAATGAAATATGGAGGGAGAGGACTCCAAGCAAGTATTTCGATAGAGCGAGGTTGATATTAGAGCTAAATTTTTACGCAATAAAATACATAGTAAGATTACAATACATATAAATTAATTCCTTATTTTCATCGATTTTATCTTGATATTATATTCACCCAGCTTCAAGTCAATGACACATTTTAGAAACGAACGCACCTTATACGGCATTGTCACCTCTGAAACAGCTTGGTCTTGAGAAAGCCCTATAGTTGGGGCAGGGGAAGTGGGCGTCTGAAGGGGAGAGGAGGGCCGTTTTTCCATCGCCAGCTCAGCACTGCCTTTTTTTATCTAGTCATTTTCCAGTTTTCTATATACATTTATATTTATAAATTTCATTTATATTTTTTTTTTCGTCGCGCAAAGCGGTAATTTACAAGTGTTTAGTTTTTAAGTGTTTTTTTTCTAATTTATTGTTACCCCGCCGCAGGCCTCCATCTGCTACCGGTGCCGGCCTGGTCCCCACGTTCGCTGACCGCCTCCGAGAGATTGTCCAGTCCTCCATACGGTTTGTCTCAACCCTCACGCAACCCAGGGGGTAATTTTTTTCTTAACAAAGATATCAAACCTTGCAAAGGGGAAATTCTATTTCGAGAAATTACTGTTCCCCATGCAAATATGCAATTAGGGAAATTCTGAAAATACAGTGTTTTCGAGACAAGACTATGCAATGGAAAAACAAAAAACATAACGTGAATACAAGAAAGATATGGAACCTATTAGGCAATTCTAGAGAGGAAGCAGTGATATTAGAGAAAGATTTAAAGCGTTTTAAAAGGTATCTTTGAAGAACTTTTAATAAAACATCCATTTCTTTGAGTACCGATTTTCATCCTGTTAGGTTCTAATCCTCCTCAATAGAAAAAAAAATTCTTTAACGCCCCCGCCTTATCTTTATGCTCTAGAGTATACTAGTCCATGGCAATGCATACCACCATGGTAAACTATAGATGGGATACAACACCCCTCTGATATTGCCACGTTCCCCCAAGACATCTTTAAAGCATTTCATATTAAAAATTATTCTTTTAAATCCCATGATTCAAGTTTTCGCAAGCCAAGCCCATGTTTATACCCGTGTAACTGAGCCCGTTTCACTGAACCCTCCTTGAACAGAACCCCCGATTTTTGCAGAGCCTCCTTTTGTCTCAGCCCTCACGCAATCCAGGGTACATTTTTCAGCAAAAATATCAAAACGCGGAAAGGGGAAATTTTATTTCGAGAAATGTTTGTTCCCACCATCCTGTGTACTACGGGAGAGTTTGGTCAGTGTCTACTCGTTCCGAGGACAGAATCCGGACTTCGGCTAGGCGATAAAGGAGGTTAAAAAAAGGTCTTACTCGAGAAAATTTAAAAGGTAGCAAAAATATGGAATTAACTTGGAATTTCAAACGCATCCCTGGGAAATTAACATAGGATTTAAATCCCATGATTCAAGTTTTCACAAGCCAAGCCCATGTTTATACCCGTGCAACTGAGCCCGTTTAACTGAACCCTCCTTCAACAGAACCCCCGATTTTTGCAGAGCCTCCTTTTGTCTCAGCCCTCACGCAATCCAGGGTACATTTTTCAGCAAAAATATCAAAACGCGGAAAGGGGAAATTTTATTTCGAGAAATGTTTGTTCCCACCATCCTGTGTACTACGGGCGAGTTTGGCCAATGTCTACTCGTTCCGAGGACAGAATCCGGACTTCGGCTAGGCGATAAAGGAGGTTAAAAATGGTCTTACTCGAGATAATTTAAAAAGTAGCAATAATAGGGAATTAACATGGGATTTCAAACACATCCCTAGGAAACTAACATAGGATTTCAAACGCATCCCTAGGAATTTAACATAGGATTTCAAACGCATGGCCCCCCCTTTCCCTTAAGACTTTAAAGACATGCCCTCAGACGTCAAAGCATACCTATTTCTAGCGGACACATGGCAAGATTCCCACTCCTGGCAGGCCACCCGGGACTCCATGTGTTCTAATATTTCATCAATATCGGCATGATTCCTACCCATTTTTGGCACATTGCTTTTCTGGAAATCCCCCGGATTTCCGTTACCTGTTCTAATATGGATGACATCATCATAACTCACCAGCTTGACTCCAGGAGTTCATTGGAAATTCCCAATTGCATCTAAACACTGGCACACACTTGAGTACAGCGTAAATAACGGTGTTCATTTTAAGCAATGTCACCTTGTAATAGAGGTTGGAAGATAATCGGATCATTTTGCGAGAAGAGTAGATACCCAAACCGTTAAAAAGTATACTTATGGCCCAGAGCTGAGTGGCACTGCGACACTGTTTTCACACTGGCACCAGCCCTCATCAACCCCCATCATCCATCATCCAATGCCCCCTAGGACATTTTCGACCTTTTCCGCCCCAAAAACAAGCTAGAGAATCGCATTAAACAGTGTTTTTTTTAAAAATAGAGAAGTCGCCCCCTTTTTTGCCAGTATTTGACACTCTAAGTATTTCACCCCACAATACCACACTATTTGTGTTATGTGGCACCCCTCTGACATCGTCCCATATTCCCCCTAAACACTTTTCAGACATTTCCTCTTAAAAGTTTTACTTCAACCATTCATTCGAGTTTTGGCAAGCAATTCACTCTACAGTACTAACCCATAACTACTCTCTAGCACCCCTACGACACCCGCCTACATCTTTGTAAGCGTCTTCTAACGTTTGAAACACACACACAAACACACACAAAAAGCAGCAATTTTTCCGCCAAAGATAAAAAATTTCTCTTAAAAGTAACATTTTTTGTTTATGATAACAAGTTTCTGTCAGAAGTAGCAAGTTTTTCTTAACATTAACACATTTTCTCATCGAAGTTACAACATTATCCCTTAATACTAAAAAATTTTTACTTAACACCACCAAATTTATCTTCCAAGTAACCGGTTTTATCTTAATAGTAACAATTTTTGTTCTAATAAAAGCAAGTTCACCGTCAAAGTTAATAAATTTCTCTTAAAAGTAACAAGTTTTCTGCTAAAACTAGCAAGCTTTTCAAAGTTAAAAAATTTTTCTTAGAAGTAAGAATTTTTTCGCTTATGATAAGAAGTCTTCTGTCAGATGTAGTAAGTTTTCCTTAACACTAACAAATTTTTTCATCGAAGTAACAACTTTTTCCTTAATACTAACAAACTTTTACTTAACACTATCAAATTTCTCTTAGAAGTAACAGTTTTTTTCTTAACAGTAACAAATTTTCTTCTAATAGCACCGAGTTTTCCGACAAAGATAACAAATTTTTCTTAGAAGTAACAATTTTTTCGTCAGTGATAACAATTTGCCCTTTAGAAGTAGCAAGTTTTCCGTCAAAGACACCAAATTTTTCTTAGAAGTAACAATTTTATGTTTATGATAAAAAAATTTCTGTCAGAACTAGCAGGTTCTTCTTTACACCAACAAATTTTCTCTTCGAAGTAACAACTTTTTCCTTAATACTAAAAAAGTTTTACTTAGTATCATAAAATTTCTCTTGGAAGTAACACTTGTTTCTTAATAGTAAGGATTTTTTTCTAATAACAGCAAGTTCTCCGTCAAAGATAACATATTTCTCTTAGAAGTAGCATGTTTCTTTTGTTTATGATAACAAGTTTTATGTCAGAAGTAGCAATTTTTCCTTAACACTATCAAATTTTCTCTTCGAAGTAAAAACTTTTTCCGTAATACTACCAAGCTTTTACTTAACACTATCCCATTTCTCTTAGAATTAACTGGTTTTTCTTAATAGCAATAAATTTTTTCTAATAACGCCAAATTTTCTGTCAAAGATAACACATTTCTCTTAGAAGTAACAATTTTTTCGTTAGTGATAACAATTATTCCGTTAGCAGTAGTAATTTTTCTGTCAAAGAAAAAAAATTTCTCTAAGAAGTAACAATTTTATATTTATGATAACAAGTTTTCTGAAAGAAGTAGCAAGTTTTTTCCTAAAAAACGTACGTTTGAAATTCTATGTCAATTTCCACATCCAACAATCATAGCCATCCCAGCAATCATAACCAACAAACAAAAACCAACAACCAGCAATCATAACCAACAAACATAACTAACAATAACATCCAACATAACCAACAAACATCATTCATAACCAACAAACATCAATCATGATCAACAAACATAAGCAACAAACATATCCAGAACCACCAATCATAACCAAGAACCAACAATCACGTCCACCAAACTTAACCATTGTTGGTTATATAACAAACATAACCAACAATGAACAATCATAACCGACAACCAAAAATCATAACCAACAACCAACATAACCAACAAACATATCCAAAGCCAACAACCAACATCCATAACCAACAACCAACAATCATAACCAACAAACAACAAACATAACCAATAACCATATGTTAATTTCCCTGTGTTAATTCCCTAGGGATGTCCTCGGAAGCCGTTATGGTTTACTACTAGCCAATAGCAATCAACGGTCATAAGTTAGTTACAGAGACGGTTTTAGAGACGGGGCACTTGCCCCGGGTGCAGATATTTTAGGGGGTCAAAATTTCAAATAAACAATATAGTCATTTATAGTCGGTTATAGTCATTTTATAATTTTTATAATTTTCTTTTATTAAAATAAAATAGAGGATGAAGTTAGTAAATTAAAGGAATTTAATAAATTATTAATTAATTAATTGAATTTAAATATAATTAGATAATCATAATTAAAATACTCAAATTAGAACAATTAATAATAATTAAATAATTTAGATATTAAATAAAAAAATAACTTATTAATTAATAAATTGAAAACAGTTTGACAAAATTATAAATTTATTAGCTAGGAAGATACTTAGGCCTACCTCTGTAACAATTGTACTCCCATAATAAGTTTGGTCGTATTCCCATTCCATGCACTTTTCAAGCCCTTCTTCTGTCTCGACATAACATACATCTTCCATCCCTGAAGAATTCAAGGGGAGAGGGGAAATACATCTGAAAAGGTGAAGAAAAATAAATTATTTTTATTTCTTAGAAATAATTTTTTTTTACAAAAAGTTGTGCTATGAGATTCAGAAATGGCAGTGTGAAGTCGCAGCCTCGGTGTCCCTCGGCATTTACCGGCAATGGAAGGAGGTCTGGGGATATGATAATTATTTTAAAGCGGGTTTAAATAGTGAAGAAATTAAGTGGTATATATCAGGGATGGGTAATTTTCTAGCACTTGGAGAAAGGAGGAAATATTTAGGGAGGGTAAGGGTAAAGGAGGGTCCTTACTCATGCCCTATGTGGGGAGAAAATGGGGAGGATCTGCTTCACTTCATGGCCCTTTGTCCCGAATTACAGGATCTAGGGAAAGATATATTTTTTGTTAATGTGGGGACAAGTGAGTGGTTGGTTTCAGTAATGGGATAAAAATATTATGGGACAATAAGAATGATAGTAAAGTATATAAAATTGGGTATGTCACATAGAGATAGATTTTTGTAAAAGGGGTGGGGTGAGTGTGGAAAGTATTGTTGTATGTGTGTAAGCTGTTTTCTTGTTTGTTGTTTTTGTAGTCATGGCCCTTGATAGATGTAACATACATCTATCTATTTATGTTAGTTTAATGATATCGTGTGCTTTATTATGTTTTTGTAATGTTTTGTAATTTTGCGTTGTTATTGTTATGTAGGCTACCATACTTTGTTATGAGTGTTATAATCATGTTATTATTTTGTGTGATTTTCATTTTTTGCCATGGCCCAAAGTGGCTTTTATTTCAATATCTATCTATCTATCTATCTATCTATCTATGGCGTCTTCCTTGCCAAAACGACGTTTGGTCATTTCTGACATATCTCTAATTGAATGCAAGTTTAGTAGAACAGTTTTTTTTTTTTTAATATTGAGAATTCAACATTCAATACTTGAATGCAGATTCACTGCGCCACAAAATTTTTTAATTTTCAAAAATAATATTTGTTTTTTTTTTAAACATCTCTAACCGAATTAAAGTTTCTGGAAAATATTTTTTACATATTGCATCTTCCAGATCCAATTCCCAAATGTGGAATTAATCCTGATATAGCTTGGATGTATTGAAAATCTCATTATAATAGCTCGTATTTGGAGCAGCATACTATCATAGTGTGGGACAAGGGCCGCACCTAGGATTTGGATTCAGATGAGTTTTTCCTTTGGGGAGAGGATTTGAGGGTTTCCACTTGCATTTTAAATAAGATTCAGAAATAAATTTCTAATTTTTTGGGTGGAACGGACTTTTGACTTGCATATTTTAAAGAGTTTTAGAAATCTTTCGGGATGGGGATCAATTCAAAACAGGTGTGGATCCAGGATTTTTTTTTGGGGGGGGGGGTCGCGAAACTGGTTGATCCGATAAACTTGCGTTAGGAGCAAGTTTAATTAACGCAAACCTGCGTTAATTAAGTAAACTACACTACTTTAGACTAAGTTAGGGGGGCCCCTCGCCCCTCTCCTGGATCCACCACTGAGTCAAAACCACCCTGGTTACGCCCCTCGGTGGGAAATATTGCACCTATTTAAAATAACTCCCGATAGCAAAGGGTTTAGAATATTATCTCAGAAGCAATGAGAAACAGAGTATGGAGGGGTGTTCATTCCTTCGACGTTCAATATCTCTCTTTAAAATTATAATTGCGGCTTTTTTTGTAAGTTCCACACAATACGCAACACGTTTTCTACGTGGGTGTACAGATATTTGTAGAAATCTCTAGCTCTGTCACTGCTCTTGTTTTTGCACTTTCATGGTATCATGTAACCGTCAAAGCTTTCAAAGAAAGTTTACTGCCCTTTACTTCTGTTTACAAAAGTATACAAAAGTAGCTTCATTGATTTATGTTTGTGACGTCAAACGTCACATATTGTCAGCCAACCATATTGTTCTTAAACGTTTCTCAGCAATTTCAGAGAGTTTTTTGGTAGCCTCTTGTTTTAATCCTAATTTCAAAAACAACTTTGAATTAGCTAAAAGTTGTTTTCCATGCGCATTATGAAGGCAGAATTGTAAAACCTGTCAGACAACATTAATTCTGTTTCGTATAGTGCAAAATTAATTTACTTGGATAAAGGTCATTTTTGTTGCTTTGCAAATAAAGTATAATGTTTAATATAATGCGACTCCTCCGTAAGCAACATTGTTTATGAATAATTTTAACAAATTGAGTTAGAAAATTTAAATTATAAATATAGATATACAATTTAATATTCGACGTGTAACTCTTTGCTGGATGACCAAAAAAAGACAAAAAAACAACTTCTTTTATGTGGCCCTTCCATCAACATAATTGTCTTTGTATCTACATAATTGTTTTAGTGTAGCTGTTCTACATAAAACATAACGTATGTTTGCCGATTCTATTCCACTCACCGAACCACATTAAACACCAATAGCAATTTGATACTACCCTCGTGCGCTGCTTCAAACAACAGCAGATTTGACGTGTGTGGGAAATGGCACGTGGCAAATTGGCATTATCTTTTGCACTTGACCTGTGTGATATATATGATAGAAAATTTAACTTCAGAAAACGCCAGAATGGAACTTTTGACAATCATTCAGAATTTGCTCTTTTCAACGCTTTTCCAATAGCAGGGATTTTCAGATTTTAGGGACAACAATTAGGGTATACAGGTTCAACCATTAAATATTATGTTTATATATAAAACAATATAAAGTGTTGTTGTTACGCCAAAAGATCGCATCCAACATTTTTCACTATTGCCTGAGACTATTGCCAAAAATCGCGTGCTAAGTTGTGCTCAAGAGGAGAATGACAAGAGCATTGTATAATTAGGTCAGGAGCATCAAAGTGTGGTTGAACGCAAATTGTGCTACAAATTCTTCTTTTGAGAATAAAACAGCAAGGCAAAATTAGTCAACCTGGAAAAAATATTCAAGCCAGGAAAGATTATCGATAATAAATGTTTAGTTTGGGGGAGGGGTCTTATCATACGAAGTTGAAAGATACTATAATAAAAAGCCATTGCTGCAACTATAATATGACGTCAAGTTCTTGGGGTCTTCACTTCAAAGAGCAGGGACATGGGTTGATACACTGTGACACCCAAAGGTCACAATTGGCATTTTCGAATTTCTGAAATAATTACCGAAAACCATTCAAGCCTTTGTCAGGCACATCCGTCACCGTTTCATACTTGCAAGATATCTTATTCTGTGCCGCAAGAAAATCATCTTGCTGCCGGCCAAAGATGCAGCAATAGATATGAGTGTCATCCTACTCCCTGACCACAAACCCATAAAGACTCAAGCCAGCTAATGATGCTCACATGATAGAGCACGTGCCGTCAATGCAGAGGATGTTTCAAAGCACGTCATTATGACTTGAAAAATCTTTAACAGGATGTCTGCAGCTCCAAAAAATGCTACCCTAAACAAATGACCGAAATCCCATCATAGCCAGTCCCAGTATAAACACTAAACAGTAGCGAAAAATTAGTTCAAAAAACGAGACACATCACAGCACATGGAAAAGGAAGTTGCTAGTACGCCAGAGTAATAGCTTCAGAGCAATAGGTCTCACATAATCCCATCGTAATGCGCTAAAGATTTGTCATTACGCGTGTGCGAAGGCGGAGTCATGAAGAAAGGTGTGTGACTGATGTGTCCCAAAAATCTTTAATGAAGTGCATAGGAAATTTCGTTACTGTTTAATATTTATACTGTGCCTATGGTACTCGCTAGAGAATGTTTTCAGGTATGGATCTATTGATCAGTGAAAGGCAAAACAGGATGAAATAACAACACTGCATTGCTGCTGTTCTTCAAAACAAAAGAGAATGGATTATTCCTGTTTTTGAATTCATGTAGTTAGAAGTCTGCTGAAAGGCAAAGAAGAATGGAAAAAAGCTCTGCGGCACTGCTATTTTTGACAACAACGTCTGATTTGCAAAGTTGTTTTTTAGAATGTCAAAGCTTAAACTAAATCATGTGACTTTTTATTACTTAGAGTTTATAGGAAACGATTATACTAAATACTCCTTAAATATGTTGTTTTATTCATCTGTAGTAGAATAAATATTACATCAGTTTCCAAAATGAATCCTAAATATTTATATTGGCTAAATTGGCGTGAAATTCAAAATTCGAGACATATGTGCTGAATTATATCTCATTGGTTTTTAACAAGAAACAACAACTATTGGTACCAGTGGGTTCCGATCTGGCCCAAGAAAAAGCCTCGTCTTCTCTGCTATATCTTTCACTGTTAATTGTTCATCTGCGAGTTCTTCGAAATAATTAAAAACTATTGGTACCAGCTGGTTCATCAGTTGTCCCTATTACAACTGACAAGTATATCCAGCGATACCCCTACGGTAAAGAGGGGACATTAAGGGTAAGATTCTTTCCAATTACTACTAATTTCCAACACTCCTGCTCCTACTCAGCATCTGCTTGCTTCCTGCATTTTGCTTGGTTTCTGTATTCTGCTGTGCTTTGCTCATATTGCTTCTTTTGAATGTCTACCAGGAGCCAATCTGCTGCTGCTAATTCTACCAGGAGCCAATCTGCTGCTAGTTGCTAGCCTTCAATTCTAACTTTACCACCCTACCAACTGTTAAGACCCCCTCCTTTCCTAAACTAGGTAAATCTTCACCAGCTGAGAGAAGTATTTTTCTAACTCCTTGTACAAGCATAGAGATCTATGATTTTATTTCTTCTTTAAGTTGCAGTAACACAGCTGATGCGCTTGGACTAACAAACCATGTGCTTAAGTCTGTTTCTTCTTATGTTGTTGAACCTCTTACCCATATTTTTTATCTTTCTATTTCAAAAGGTGTATACCCTCATTCGTTTAAGATTGTAAAAGTACTCCCTCTTTTTAAGAAGGGTGACCCCAGCTTAGTGTCAAATTATAAACCTATATCAATTCTCCCAATTTTCTCGAAATTACTTGAAAAAGTTGTGCATAAGAGGCTTTTTTCATTCCTGTCTACTGGTGCTTCAATTGGAAGCGGTTCTGTTCTGTCTGATCACCGGTATGGCTTCCGACCTAAACTCTCTACTGCATGTGCTCTAGTTGACGCTACAGAATTCGCGCGTGTTAACATAGACAAGGATCGCTGTGTTCTAGGACTATTTCTTGATTTTTATAAAGCTTTGGACATGGTGAATCATTTTGTCTTACTGGGAAAACTGTCTCTACTTGGAGTTAGGGGAATTGTCTCTGAATGGTTTAAATCTTACCTGTCTAATAGATCTCAGTTTTGTGTTACGATGGGAAATATTCTGATCTAGCTTTGGTTTCCAAAGGGGTACCTCAAGGCTTAGTTTTGGAACCACTCCTCTTTCTTATTTATATTAATGACCTTCCTCCATCTCTCAACCTTGATACCCACACTGTTTTGTTTGCAGACGATAGTAATTTTTTTGCGGCTTCTAATGATCTGCCCTCTGCTGTTGCTAAGGCTCAGCTCCTGCTCAACTATGTGCGTGACTGGTGTGAGCAGATAGGGATGCTGTTGAATAGATCTAAGAGTAGCATTATTTATCTTCGAACCCCATACCACATGTCTGAAACTTCCCCAGCAATCTTTGATTTTTATGGTACTGATATAAATCCCCAATACTCTTGTGTTAAACTTCTTGGTGTGCACGTTGATTGTTTTCTTTCTTTCAAAACTCATATTTCCTATACACATTCTATAATTTATCGTCAAGTGTCTATGCTTCATCGTGCCCATCAATTTCTTCCTCCTGATGTAGGCTAATGTTTTCTCTTTACTATGCATTTGTCCTTCCTTATCTTTCTTATTGCTGCACTGTATGGGGCAATACTAACTATTCTTCCCTTCGGCAACTCCGAACAGCACATAATAGAGCGGTGAAGGCAACTTTTCGCCTTCCCCGACTCTATCCTACAACTGATCTTTACAGTGATACAGGTCTAGATGCCTTAGATGTGGTTATCAAGAAGCAGAACCTAAAACTAGATCATCGAACCTTCAATTTCTCGCTTCCTCCAAATATCTTATCCTACTTTGATCTAGCATCAACAGTCAACACGTAAGTCCCAGACTTTGTTTCGGAGCTCTTTTCACCAATTTCGGCTGCCTAAAAGGGTATCCTCAGCAGCTCCGAAGTCACCAATTTATAGAGCAATTGCTCTTTAGAACTCTATTCCCAGTGAGCTTTCTCTTATTAAAAACTCTTCTTCTCTTTGCAGAAACATATTCTCTAACGCTTGAATTAATTTCGTGTTTTTTCTTTATTTGTTTATTCATTTTGCTTTTATCTATTTTTTACGCTTTACTTTATATAGTTATTTTTCTTTTCTCCTCTCTTATTATGTTGAATGAGATTCAAACCCCTTTGATTAATAATATTATTAATGGTTGGAATTTTAATAAATTACAGGACATTTTCAGTTTGGATAAAATTAAGTCAAAGGTTATTGTATAGCAGTTGTTGTTTTTTTTTTTTTGATGTTTCTCGTATTGTGTTAATATTTTTGAGATATTGTTGTATTTTTTTCCTTCCCTGATTTTTTTTTGTGTGGATTTTGTGGTTGATACGAGGTCCTCTACAAGCTATGCTTCTTGGGACCTCTAGCGCTTAAGTGTATTTATGTATTTATTGTAGTATTTAATGAATTGAATTGAATTATGGAAGGTAAAACTACGGCTATTCCAAAATTGAGGTATTACCTGACAAAATCTATAGCCCTTAGGGAGAGGAGGGGGTATTATTAGTTTTTATCAAGATGTCTGGAGTAGTTAAGGCCCTCGAATCCCACGGAATTTCCCACCATCAGTTTCAGTCAACTTGTTTGACTCACTGTCTTCTTGAAGAAAAAGATACAGAGTGCCACACATTGCAATTAATGAATTCATTATGGGGATACTTCCCCTTGATGCTTGCATATATCTACCATAAAGTGCTCTAAATATATATTTATTTGACATAGGTTGTCTGAAATTGATTAGCACAATAGCATATCCACATATAGGACCCCCGTAGAAAAAGCTAGAACACTGTACTGAATCTCGTACAACAGCTTTTTAGTAGGTTCAGATATATATTTTTCTAGAAGAGATCAACTGAATTATCGGAAATTATAGCTTACCACTCCTCATACCCTCTGTCTCTCTTCAACTGAATTATCAGAAATTATAGCTTACCACTCCTCATACCCTCTGTCTCTCTTCAACTGAATTATCGAAAATTATGGCTTACCACTCCTCATACCCTCTGTCTCTCTTCAACTGAATTATCGGAAATTATAGCTTACCAATCTTCATACCCTCTGTCTCTCTTCAACTGAATTATCGAAAATTATGGCTTACCACTCCTCATACCCTCTGTCTCTCTTAATCTGGAAATTGTGTGTATATGCCAATCGACAGTAAACAGTAAATAGAATCATCAAAACCATCATGGTATTGTAAAAACCCATCGATGTATCGAAAGTTGTGACTATCGGAGAGGTAAATTAAACTTTGCTTATTCCAAAAACCAGTTGATTAAAATGAATAAAATAGGCTAAAAGTAACTGTTACAAAATGTAACCTAACTTTAGTAGTAAAAGATAATTGCTTAAAAGAATTGCTGTTGGCGTGGGAGTTAAGCCCAAGATTCCTCATTGACTAGCCGAAGTCATCAACCTTGGACCAACATTGACATCTAGCGATCTTTAATAAAAGGAACAATAATTAAACACAGGAAACCTTGAATCCGACTCCCATTTCAACAGTTATTTTTAGATCAATTATCTTTAATTACTAAATTGAAGTCACAATCATGCTTATAAGTACGAATATATACTCTTGGCTCAGTTAGACTTGCCAAATGTTCAGTGCCAATGCACATATAGTTCTTAATATTTATTTCTTTACCTCATAAAATGTGGCCTATGTTTTCATTATTCCAATCTGCTTGATTAGTATATGTTAATCAATATGTTTTAATTCGTAGGTTTTAATTAGTATGTTTTGATCAGAATGTTTTAATCAGAATGTTTTAATCAGTAGTATGATTAAAACTTACTTGTGTTCAGGTGATGCTCCAACTGTGACTTGGGACAGCATATGTACTCCGGCAGTGAATGCTGGAAGAACGTGAAGAAAATACTGCTGCCATTGGTATCTTCCAAGTGAGCCTGTAATATAACGAAATTGATTATTATCTTCATTGGTCAAATCTTAGATATAGATGAGATAATTCATTTGTATATTTAGAGTTAGTATACTGCAATGCTCCAGTAAGAGAGAAAGCTCAAATGGCGTATATTAAGCAATCCCTTTGAAGATTCAAATGATAAGCACGGGACCCTTGCACCAGCTGTTTATTAAATGAGTAACAATTGATCAAATAATTTTTATTTTTGAGACGAAAGTGAAAAAAATACAGCATATTGAGATTTGAAATGTTTGCGGGGTGGGGGTTAGTTGTAGAGGATATGAGGCCAAAGGCGATGCTTTGAGACCCAATTCAATCACATAGATAAAATAGCCTTGGTCTGACTGATTTCAACAGGTTCAACGTTCTACTTACAACGAAAAAAAATTACACTGTTCGCATGAGGGGGGAGGGTCATATGTTCGGATCAGAGGCAACGCTGTCGCGTTGCCTATAGTAAAGGCCATACGGCTCCTATGTTTTATTATTATTTATTATTTTTCTTTCCCAGAGGCACTTCATATGGAAGGGGTCGTCGAAGAAACTTCAAAGGGGGCTCATTCGATTGGAAATCGAGAGTTCTAGTTCCCTTTTTAATAGTCGAAAGTGATTGAAGAGTAACTAGCCCCCCCCCACGCCCATCATTCCCCCAAACACATCCAATCAAAATTTTGAGGTAGCCATTTTGTTCAGCGTAGCTGATTTCCAGACAAAAATTATGTTTTGAGGAGGGCACTCCCCCATAGCCCTCAGGGCAAGGGTTTTAAGTATACCCTGGGGGCATATCAAGTTTTTATAGAAGGCGTTGTCGTAGAAACTTCAAAAAAGGCTCTTCAAAAACGGCATAACTTCAAAAGGGTTTTAAGTTATGCCCTGGGGGCATATAAGGTTTTATAGAAGGCATTGTCATGGAAACTTTAAAAAAAGGCTCATTCGATTGGAAATTCAAAGGGCTAGTGCCCTTTTTAACAGTTGAAAGTGACTTGAGGGCAACTAACCCCCCTCTCACGCCCACCTTTTCCCCAAACACATCCAATCAAAATTTTCAGACAGCCATTTTATTAAACGTAGTTTTAAGTTCTCTTTGAGGATGACAACTCCCCCACAGACCTCAGGGCAAGGGTTGTAAGTTATGCCCTGGGTGCATATAAGGTTTTATATAGACAACGTTGTCGTAGAAACTTCAGAAATGGCTCATTCGATTGGAAATTTAAATGGCTAGTTCCCTTTTTAATAGTCGAAAGTGATTCTAATGCAACCGACACCCCTTCCACACCCACCTTTTCCCCAACACATCCAATCAACATTTCGATATAGCCATTTTGTTCAACGTAGTTGTAAGTTCTGGAAATTATATGTTTGAGCAGGACACTCCCCCCAAAGTCTTCAGGGGCAAGGCTTATAAGTTATTCCCTGAGGGCTTATATGGCTCTTATGGAAGTATTGCTCGTATAAACTTCAGAGAGGGCTCATTTGATTTGAAATTGAAAGTTCTACTTCACTTTTTAAGCGTCAAAAGATATTGGAGGGTAACCAACCCCCTCCCCCAAACCCTCTTTCCCAAATGCAACCAATAAAATTTTTAAGATAGCTATTTTGTTAAAAATAGTTCAAAGATCACATAACAAAAATTTCGGTGTTGAAACAACCCACCAGGGCCCGGGGGCAGGCGTTGTAAGCTATGCCTTGGGGGCATATATGGGTATTTTGGAAGAGAACTTTTGAAAGTGAAAGTTCTAGTTCACTTTTTGAGAGTCAAAAGAGATTGGAGGGTACCTAGCCCCCACCCCCACCTTCCACGTCCTTTTTCCTCAAACCCATCCGATAAGAACTTTGAGATAGCTTTTTTTGAAAATAGTTCAAAGACCATATAACGAACACTCAGGGGTCAACACAGCCCCCCAGGACCCGAGGGCAGGTGTTATGCCCTGGCGGAATATATGGTTCTTATTGAAGGGATGTTCGTAAAAAATTCAGGGATGGCTCATTTCGTTGGAAATTGAAAGTTCTAGTCAAAAGAGATTGGAGGGCAACTAGCCCCCCCCCTCCACGCCCCATTTTCTCCAAATTCATCCCATAAAAATTTTGAGATAGCCATTAAGTTGAAAATTTCTCAAAAGTCAGTTAACAAAAACTCAGGTGTCTTCACAACCCCCCAGGGCCCGGGACAGGCGTTGTAAGTTATGCCCTGGGGCATATATTGTTCGTATGAAAGAGATGCTCGTATAAACTTCAGAGAGGGCTCATTTGATTGGATATTGAAAGTTCGAGCTCACTTTTTAATAGTCAAAATAGATCCGAGGGCAGCTAGCCCCCAACCCATCTGATTCAAAATTTGAGATAGACATCTTGTTAAAAATAGTTCAAAGGTCGGATAAGAAAAAATCCGTTGTCAATAGAACCCCCCAGGGCACAGGGGAAGGTGTTCTAAGTTATTCCCTAAGGGCATGTATGGTTCTTATGAAAGGGATGCTCGTATAAACTTTATAGAGGGGTCATTTGATTGGAAATTGAAAGTTCTAGTTCACTTTCTAAGAGTCAAGAGAGCTAAACTAGCCCTCCACCCAACGCTCTTTTTTCCCCAAGCCCGTCCGCTAAAATTTTTTGAGATAGGCAGTGTTTTGGAAATAGTTCAAAAATTAGATAACAAGAACGCCCCCCAGAGCCCAGGGGATAGGCGTTGTAAGTGTTGTCCTGGGGGTGTATATGATTCTAATGAAAGGGATGCTCGTATAAACTTCAGAGGGGGCTCATTTGATTGGAAATTGAAAGTTCTTGTTCGATTTTTTAAGAATCAAAAGATATCCGAGGGCAACTAGCCCCCACACCCTTTTTTTCCCCAAGCCCATCTGATAAAATTTTTATTATAGCCATTTCATTAAAAATAGTTGTAAGAAAAATTCCTGTGTCGACGGAACCCGCCAGGGCCCGGAGGCAGGTGTTATGAGTAATGCTCTAGGGGCATGTATAGTTCTTATGGAAGGGATGCACGAATAAACTTCGGAGAGGGCTTATTTGATTTGAAATTGAAAGTTCTTGTTCACTTTTTAAGAGTCAAAATAGATCGGAGGGCAACTAGCCAATTTTAAACCAAAATATATATATATATATATATATATATATATATATATATATATGAGATGAACCATGGAGGATGATTGCTAAGGGGATGAAAACTGTGATCTTACTGTGGAAATAACAGTTAATTTAGGAAAATTCTATTGTATTTGAAAAGCAAACCAAGTAACAGAAACTTTTTCTTGCATCCTAGTTATATAGAAGATCAAATTTTATTTAAAGAGTGAAGGGGAGGGGTGGGCACAAGTACCCTTTACATTCAAGTTAGACCTAGGCATAGCATTTAAATCTAGTGTAAATTAAATAAAAAAACAAGTTTGTTCAAGTGATTATAATGAACGACATTTAAATATATAAAAAAAACAACACAAAATGCCCTGTTTATGAGGGGGACTGTCAACCCTCATTCAATTCTTTTTCAAGCTAAAGTTTGACGTCATTTTCTAACACTTCAATGATCAATATTAAACATGGGAATAATGGAGACAGTGTAGAGGGTAAGTTTCACATTCCCTCAAGAATGGATGGTCTTATTGATGCGTATATGCTTTGATCGATATTTTCAGTTCAAATGGTAAGTAAACCGGTAAGCAATTGGTAAGTAAAACACTTGCAGTTATCAACTGCCTGCAATATTTGTTACAGTAATAAGCTTTTTCGTAGATTTCGTATAGACTTCTTGTCAAGATAAATAGATTGGTAATTTGAGTTAATATTTGAATAGATTTAATTGTTATCCATCTGTTTTTTGCTATTACGTTGTTTTCTTATTTTTGATGTAGAGATTACTATTGTGTTGCCTACTGTATTCTTTAATGTTTCACATTTAAGAACCTATTAACAAATTTTTATTAATTCCAATCATGTTACCCCTTGATGTTTCACAGCAGCCTTGTATTTATATGATGGTGATTAATATGCATAAAACAAATACTAGCTTATACAATCAAAGTTTGATGTTATTTTCATAAGCCCTTTTAGTCATGCCTTAGCAGCGTGTACTCTAGTTTATTCAGATCATGAATTGATCTTTGCACAACAAATTAATCCTACGATTTTTTTCAGATAACAGAGACAATGCTGGCCTATAGTAAAGAGCCGTATTGTTTTTCCCTGCCGCTTCGTCTGGAAAGGGTGGCCATAGAAACTTGGGAGGGTTTCATTAGATTGTAATCTGAAAGTTGTTACATCCAATTTTAGAGTCAAAAGTAACTAGAAGAGCATCCCGCCTGCGCTCTTTTTGTTACCCGCCACCCTATAACCCTCCAACATATCAAATCCAAAAAAGGTGGGACAGCCATTTCGCCTTAAAATAGTCTAAAGATCCAATGTATAAGCAACTGGATATGGCATGACCCTTACATGCTTCAAAGGCCATAAATAATGCGAACCACCAATTGTTGACATATACATTATAAAGGAAAAAAAGGGGTCTTGTTTGATCTTGAGTGTGCGATTAGACTGATATTGTCAAGGATAATTCTCTGGAAAAAAAGAAATATTTTGCTTTTGTAGTGGGAGAAGGGATATGGGAACTAGAATTTGACAAAAAAATGATTGTCACTGATTAGTTTAAAGCTTACAGTCGTAAGTCCTTACATGCTTAAGTACTTGGTCTAAGGGTCCCCAGTATGGAAAGAAAAATAGAAAACTAGATTAGCTTTTCCCGAAACCAGGCCTGGCAAAGGGCCACTTCATGAGAAAGGGGTGAGCAAGAACTAGAAACCTGGAAGGGGGCTCATTTATTTGGATAATTAAAATTTTAGTGCACCTTTTTTAGGACAAAAAGCGATTTCGAGGACACTCAATGCCTCAGCCCCCTTCCCATGCCCTATCTTCGACCCATCCCCCATGACACTGGATTAGAACTGACACAGTCATTTTATTTAGAAACATCAAAAGATCTAATAAGTATGTCTTTGGGTCTTTCGTAGAAAAAGTTGACAATGTTTGGTCTTGGTTTCCTGATCAGATTGGAGCCCTGAGGCAACATTTGTTTAACCAAGATTCCGAAAGTTCTCCATGGGTACGCTCTAGATTGAGTAGACGTATCTGAATAAATCAAAAGACGCTATATGCAACTGATGTTTTCAACTGATTTGCAATATCTCAGGAATAGCTATCGATTCCAAATTTTGGAAATTGGGATCGTTTCCAAATCTGGGAAATTGGGATCGAGTCCAAATTTTGGAAATTGGGATCGAGTCCAAATTTTGGAAATTGGGATCGAGTCCAAATTTTGGAAATTGGGATCGAGTCCAAATAATCCGGGTGGTTGAAATGGTCTATCTGCAATATCCCGGCAAAAGCTTGTGGGATGAAGTAGGAATTATCGAATATTCTTAATGAAACGAAAAGAGTGTGGGACAAAGACATTGCAATTTTACAATGGGCAAGGGGGAAGGGGACAAAAAAATTCGTCATTCATCTAGTACGATATTTTTGCAGCTTAAACACCTATAGGAATTATAATCTTTTGATAGTTAAGTAATGAAGTAAACTGAAAGACAATATGTGTTGCCGCAAAGTTATGAAAATGGTGTAAATGCAATATCACGGGAACGACTTGGGGTATAAAGTTGGCACTTGTAGCGAGGGACTCAGAGAGGAAGGGAGAAGTAAGTGGGTGTTGAATCATGACTTGGGGAAAGAGGGTATAACTACATTATAGACATAATATGAATCCAGTTTATCAAAATACTGAAGCTTCTACACTAATATCCCCCTTGGAACTATGAATTTATTCACAGAGAAGCAGGGAACTTATCAAAAGACAGTATATTCACCCAGGTTAATAGTGATTCTGTAATATTATTAGATTCCTTGGGAGATCTAGTTATAAAAGTTTGAGGGATTGTTTGGTGAGGGTACGGGGAAACCAAATATCATGTTTAGGAAAAGGAAAAAGAGTGAAAAAACTTTTATGTTATGATTAAATATAATTTCCAAATAAATAATTCCCAAATTGTATATATATATATATATATATATATATATATATATATATATATATATATATATATATATATATATATATATATATATATATATATATATATATATATATATATATAGTTAATTGCTTATTATGGCATAATAAACTAGGCACAAAACGGGGAAAGAATAAAGGAACAGGAAGGAAGAAAAAGGGAATAGAAGGAAGAAAATGAAGTAATCACGAGCAGCACAATAGGGCTTCCTGAATAAAGAGCAATATGGCTTGAATTTACTAAATTTTTTTTCTTTTCCCCAGGCCTCTTCGTACTGAAATCGCCATAGAAACTTTGGAGGGGGTCAATGGAATGAAAACTGAAGGAGATTTTGACATTCTGACAGGTATTTTGAGGAAAACGAGATGTTAATGATAATCTATACCAACAAATTGATTAAGACAGAATATATATATATATATATAAAATATATATATATATATATATATATATATATATATATATATATATATATATATATATATATATATATATATATATATATATATATATATATATATATATATATATATATATATATATATATATATATATATATATATATATATATATATATATATATGTATATATATATATACTTTTAAATATTTATATACTTTTTAAATAAATTAAACGTAATGTCCTAAACATATTTCTTCTGAAAAAGGATCAACAGTTTTTTGTTGAAATCTTAAAACTTGCAGCTGTAAGCTATTGGGTCTAGAGAGCCTCTATGCATAGAAAAAACTTGATATAAATTTGCTACACCGGAAACGAGCTCAAAATTCGTTTTTTCAACCAGCTAGGAACGGTAATGTTTTTATTCCGGCAGGTGCTTGAATTTGAATCATTTTTATCATTCCAGACAATCAGCTTGAAAATAATATTCATAAGTTTATCAGCAGAGACGCCAAAATAACTTGGGGGGGGGCATTTTGAGTTTATTCTGATTTTTTCAATGGAAACAACTAAAAAGACTTTCAAAATCTCAAGGGACGGTTATAAAGTATGTTTCTGGGCTTACGAATGTTGGAGGGGCAGCAACCCTATTCCTCTTTCTGGTAGTTTCAGATCATATTGAGTTTGAATCGATTATTCATTTTATTTTATGTTTGTTTTAGGATTCATCTATCCATATCTAGCAGTATCTGTTTTCTTTAAGCTATTACTCACTTTAATTTCTATTCAGCGTGGGTTTTATTTATTTATTTATTGTAACTTCTGTTCCTTTTAAATCTGAGTCATTATGGAGCTTTATATCTGCTCGTCTTATGTTTTAACACAGCTCTTTACTCCTCTCTTTTGAAAGTTTTTTTTTTAATTAATCCCCAGAAACGGCAAAAAAAAGAAACATCTTTCCTACAGGACATTAACCATATGGTTGATTCAAATAACCACAAGAAACAAACTGTAAAAACATACTTTTCCCACATATAAGCAAATTGCCATTGGGGCTAAGTCCTAACCAAGGGAGAGAAAGTCCATGTCCAACCCCAGAACTTAAAATGTCATTTAAAGGCACTAATTGGTTAGACTAATTGGTTAGTCTCTAAATAAATACCTAACTATGGTCCATTCCATAGCTGAGCCCCTTTTTCTTAAAATAGATTTAACTCCACCTAAATTTCTCTTACAATATTGAGAACTCTTGATCTAATGTGAAAGTACCTTGGAAAGCTCCAACATCTCCCTCGTCCAACCTATTCATCCAAGAAATAAAAATATTCTTGTAACGACGGACCAAAAAGTCTATCCACTTCACGAACTTCCAATTCTCAGGCGTATCCACTGAGGGAGGCAATTGCCCCCCCCATCCTGAACTTCGAAAATACTTTAATCCGACATTTTCATCGAAAAACGCTTTTTTTTTGTATTTTCATCGGAAAAAAGAAAGATAAAAAAATTACCCCCTTTGATTTGGAAAAATATATTTTGCCCTTCCTAACTATATTTCATAAATTGTCGCCCCTGCCCTTTGGTCTTAGTATCTCAATCAAAATTACTTTTACTGCAAGTTCGAACGGGGAAACTAAGTTAGAATTAAAATTACTGAGTAAAGGGAAATTGCCGCCCCCCCCCCATCCTCAATTTCGAACAATACTTTTTTTAGACATTTCCATTCAAAAATATTTTTCTTGTATTTTCATTGGGAAAGACCTAAAAGCTACAAAATTACCCCCTTAGATTTGGAAGAAAATTACTCACCCCCCCCCCCCCACTAAATTTTCATAAATTGAAGCCCCTGCCAGTGCTTTAGTCTTATTATCTCTATAAAAAAACTAGTTTGATTTTTTTTTTACTGCGAGTTAGAACTGGGAAATCAAGTAAGAATGGAAATCATGCCTAAGAGGAAAGAGTAATACACTTAAGCGATCGCCTGCCAATGAATTGATTATTCATTATGAAAAGAATATCCGTAGTAATAAGGAAAACTTGACTTTGCGTGATTAAATGTTATGTATCGTGTTCAAACTCATTCAAATGAACTGGAATATTTCAGCAAATTCATTACACAATCAAAAATACATTGAAGAAAATATACATTTGAAACCAGTCGAAAAAAAAAAGATTTTCTGCAACAGATAATTTTAAGACCAGGTCTGGCTTGAGAGGTAGTAATGAATCAAACATTAAGGAATTCAACTTCCAGTCCAAAGAATATAAGTAACTTATAAGCAGGGGCGAATCTCTACCATCTTTATTGGTGGGAGGGGGGGAGGGAGGAGGAGGAAGAGGGTTTCATATCTGGATAATCCAGGGGCATGGGCTGAGTAATATTTTTTCTCTCCAAATTACTGGAGAAGGGGGGGAGGGGCAGTTTGTGGATCAACTGCCCCCCTCCCTAATGAAGCCCCTTCTTATAAGAGTGGAAACTGGCGCTAGTGACGACAAAAAAACCATCAATGCCATCTAACACTTGGTGCTTTTTCAAGCTTTGTAATTGCTTTTCTAACATGAACAGATATGAGACACCTACTACTGCGCTAATATTACCAACTACAGAAATTCAATTAATTATCATTACATCGAAAAAATGCCAAGTGTCGCCAAACACTAGATGGTGATGAGGTTTTTGTCGACACTAGCGCTAGTTTTCACGGTACTTTCCCATTATATGAGCCTCTAGGGTTAACCACTGTAGAGTAGACAATGATAAAACCCGTTTTGACGTGTTAACCGCTTTAGAGTAGGTAATGATAGCGTGGTTTTCATTGCGTATACGATATTAAACTGTGTTTTTTTGGGGTTTTGGGGGGGAAGGCACCTAGGTTATGTTGGGTTACGTATTTAATAATATATGCTAAGCTTTGCCCCTACCCCCCCCCCCTATTGTGCAAATATATTGCCCAAATTTGTTTCTAATGTGTTATATATTCGTCTTATTTTATTTCATTAGCATTAACCAAACTTGACTTTTTGGAAAACCCCATATAATGGGAAAGTACCGTCCCCACTCTTGTAAGTTATTCATACTGTTTTTCTCAGTCCATATCTGGAATTCGGTATGTAGCCAGATGTGCAGACCAAAGAAGGAGACAGCAAGCAGTGGCGGATCCAGGGGGGAGAGGGCCGCCCCATCCCCACTAGCGTAGTCTAAAGTAGTATAATTTAAGTTTGTCGCATCAACCTATTCTGCCCCATCCTAAAATTTGTATCAGATCAACCTATTTTGAGCCCCCCCCCGTAAAAAAAAATCCTGGATCCGCCCCTGACAGCGAGCTGGTTAACGGTATGTCAGTCAGCAGGCCGGTCCGGCCAGATCAAGAATTGTGGTGGAATGTATAATAAGAATCGGATTCAACAATGGGGAAAAATGGGAATTTTCCTAGAATATGTATTGAGATCGAGAAATTTTCTTTTATTCCCAAAAGGATTCTACCTTCAAAAATATTATTCTTAAAATCAAAAATGTTTGTTACAATGAAGCAAATATCCTATGTTTCTATTTACTATGCGTATGCACCCATTACTCGGACAACCAACAAGTTCCTGAGGAAAGATAAACAATTTTTCTGACAATTTGAAAGGCTAATTGCTTTTTCTTTTTGGATGAAGTCAACCATGTCAAAAAATCATAATATTTTAATTAATGCTGCAATTTTAGTTATATCACAATTACATGCAATCGTGGACCTTCGCAATACAAAAGCTGAATGCTCTCCATGTCGTTTAAAGGGAAAGAAATTGTATCAAGAAGATCAGTCCGGCCTAATTCAGGAATCAGGGGTGAAAGGGGGGTAAATATCCCTTTTGGAATTTTTATTGGAAAAAAAACAGTTCCTCCCCTCAGTTTCTGAATAATACCTTTCTTTCTATCTTCATTTAGAAATGAAAAAAATTCCCTGCATTTTTGAGGACTTGGTGGCCCTGCCATAATTCTTCTGCCACAATACGCATGCAAGTGAAAGATCAGATTATTTCAGCCTTGTCGTGCTGGCTAGAAGGCCGATCCAGGTCAGGTCTACAATCTGGGATGGAGGATCCATCACTCATGGTCTAGGCATAATACACAAAATAACAAAGTATTCTGTCTTATCCAGTGACTATTTCTAAAAAGTAGTTGAAGTTTCAAGGGAATTATTAATTTTGAAAGAGGATCATGCAAGGGTGAATCCAGAATTTTTATTCAGGGGGGGAGGGGTTACAATAAAAAAAAATTAAAAGACGTATCAAAAATTGGTTTATATGCATTTTGTTAGGTTTTTATTAGTCGGACAAACTCTTTGGGGGGGCGGAGGGGAGGGAAGGGATTCCAATCCCCTAGCTCCTTGGATACGGGTCAAATATTTTAAAAACTAAAATCAGAAAGTAGTTAATATACTATAGACTTGTAATTACTTTTTTGACAAAATGTAACCTTTACCTCACTTTTTTACCTTTAACTTGTCCTCACTTTTTAATTTGAACCTTCATTTTCTATATTTTTGGAGATTATGCAAAAATTGATTGATACATATTTATGTTGGAGTCATTTGAGGAGAGGGCTATGAAAGGATCTAATGAATGCCAAAACGGGTCCAAGGTTTCAAAACTGGACATATTGTTATCAAAACCAATGACTAGCGAATGACAACGAAATGCAATAGGCCTTGGTTTTATTTAAAATAAGTAGGACGCCCCCGATTCAAAAGATGATTCATTTTGTTAAAAAAAAAACTTAAAGCCTATAAAAAATAAAAAAGAAAGGGTTCATACCATAAAAGCTCGATTGCAATTCTGTAGTACTCTTGCATTCATTCATTCTCAATCTAATTTGTTCCTCGTTGTGTTTCTGTCGACCCGACATATAAAACTGAGTTCAGTGTTACCAACACCTCAAAACAAAATGTACCACAAATTGCATGAAAAATATACCAAAGACAAAAAAAATGTACCATATCCCGATTTCTTTTTCCGCATGTTACGCTTCGCGTAACACGCGGATCGTCGGTGACGTAAAGTACTATCTATGAAAATTTTGCATAAGACATTTTCGTTCTCTTTTTTCCTTTATTTTTTTTCTTTCTCTTCTAATACAGTACATTACTCCAGACAGTACTTGAAGAAATTCTTCGGAGTAACATATGTTACAACAGAAACATTTTATTACAGGCCAACAAAAGTCGCTGTTTTTCGGCCATTTACTACCATTTATAAACTTGGCAAACTTTAGCAAATTTTTTTAAACTCAAAACGAGCAGAAATTAACATGAATAGGGCTCAAAACCCCTATGCCTTCCCAAGGATAGAACATAACTTGCTCTTTACTGAAAAAATATAAATGTTTTTACTTTAATAACTTTGATAAATCAAATAATATTAACATTTTGATTACTAAACATCAGTATATGTATATTAAACTGACAATGCACATTCATTTGTATTTTTTTCAGTAAGTGTAAATTATGTTCTGGCCTTGGGAAGGCATAAGGGTTTTGAGCCCTGCTCATGTTAATTTCTGCTCGCTTTGAGTTTGACTCGCTTATTTATTGTAATTTTTGTTCTTTTTGGGTTTCATTTATTTATCGATGCTGATTTGTGGTAGTTTCACGCTAGGTAGATTATTTTATTTTATTTCTGCTAATTTTTGGTTTAATGGAGTTCTTCACTTTTCTTTGAAAAACTTATTTTGTGGAATTTTTTTTTTTAATTAATTAATGTTCGTTTTATATTGACATAGCCTTGTCATGGAAAAAGAAAATAATAGTTTAAATATTTTCTTTTTTTCAAGACTTTATAGTTGGGCCTACTATTTGTATGCTGGAGAAATTTTTTCAGCAATTTTTAACAACATACACCCTTTTAAAAATCTGGACAGAAATAATAGCGTTTAATTTATTTTCATACCTCTTCTAGTTGACCTGAAATGGGCGAAGAGTTTGAACATAATACCCTCAGTCGTTCTTGGGATACTGCTGAGATGTCTTATTGCGAATTAGGATTAACACGGTTCATCTTGATTTAATCTTATGGCAAAATTTTTTTTTAAAACTTAATGGGAAATTGGTGGGGTGGGCGTGGTAGGGGGATTAGTTGTCCTCCAATCACTTTCCACTATTAAAAAGGTCATTAGCTATTCCAATTTCCAATTGAATGAACCCTTTTCCAAGTTTCTACGACAACTCCTTCAATACGAAGTGCCCTGGTTATAAAAATGAGACTGCAATAAGTAGTATATTTGAAACATGGATGGCTGCAGGGTTGGTGGGAGGGGTAGCGGGTTAATCGGTGACTATATAGTAATTATGAGGCAACCAAAACAAAGGAAAGCATAAGGGCTGTTTTTTCACTCATCAATGTGCTAAGATCTTACATCTTTTGTCAGAAAACGCTTAAAAGTGAAATCTTTGAACTAAGATCTTACATCTTTTGTCGTTTTATACAAACGTCTTTCATCATTCTGCTCTGATCAGCGGCCTGAGAACAATAATGAGTATATCATCAAAGTTCTATCATCATTGTTCTATATGGCAGAACAGTGGCGGTCTTCAGACTTTTTGCTAACATCAGTAAGCTGTAAGATCTTAGAACAAAGATGAGTTAAAAAACGATAATCTTTGCAGAAAGATGTAAGATCTTAGATGTGAGATATTAGTACTTAAAAACGGGCCTATAGTAGAAACAAACAATGAAAAAAAATGTATGTGTCGAGGGGGTATTTTCCGCCGGGGGGGGGGGGGTATTTTTCGATGGTATTTTCAGCGGGGGTACTTTCCACGGAGAGTATTTTCCGCGGGGGTACTTTCCGTAGGGTATTTTTCGCGGAAGTATTTTCAGCGGCAGAGTACTTTCCGGTTTTTTCCGCGGGGGAATTTTTCGGGGGGTAAACACCTAAAACCTTGGAATCAGCATGAAAAACCATTAATGTGTCAATTGTAGTCGAAATTCCTTTTTAATTTAAGTTTAAATTTGCTTGTTTAATTTAGTTCTTGTTTGTTTTAAGTTTTAATGTTGCCCCATATTCATAGGTTATTCATAGGTTGAATTTTGTCTATTTAATTTACATATCTAGAAACCGCAAACAATATTTGTTTTTAAATATTATTAATGAATAGCTGAGATTAATGACTTAATGAAAAACTGCTACTGGTATTTACAGTTCACAGGTTCACTATTTTTTGTTTTTACAATTTTGAAGTTTTTGCCGCAATATCAGCAATAAGTGTTTTCAGCTATGGTTTCCAATCCTGTGCTCTGGCTCTAAGACCTACTCTGTAAAAGGCTTGATTTACTATGCGGACCCAAGCCCTATTTAAGCCTGAAACCGAAGCTAAAACGAATTTTGACTCCCGAATTTTCGCAACGAAATTCCATTTTGTCTTTTCCCCCAAAATTCCCCAAATCTTGAAGACTTGTCCCCGAAAACTCCCCGAGTTTTTAAGGCATGTCCCCGAATTTTAAGATTCGAGAATGGAAGCCCTGCTTGATACACAGAAAGATGTTTTTGCGACCTTTGTACGCCGGAAGTGAAGTGTCTGTTTACGAAAAAAGGAAAATAGGTGGCTGCTTTTCTGTCTCTTATCTAGACTATTCTGCACAGATCAGAGTGAAATAAAATATTTGTAGATGAATGAATACACACATAGGTTCAAAAATAATGAGTTGTATCACATTGTACCATAATTTTGTAGAATATACCATATTTTGCGGGATTGTACAAAATTGTACCAGTAGAGGTGAAATGTACCGAAATGGTACAATAGTACCACGTTTGGCATCACTGACTGAGTTACTTTTCCACGGGTTCAACTTATTTATAATATGTCAAAAAAGCCCCGCAGAAATTTGCGTCTTATTTCACAAAGATTTTTTTTCACCTTCCGTTGCTGAAAGCACTGTGGGAATTAAATCGACAATAATTTATTTTTGTTTACTTTAGATGAAATGCAGTTAGAGCGTGAACATTTGGGGATTAAAACTACCCAAGCTGAGATAACTATTAAAAACAAATAAATTGATTTGGTACTTATCAAAGATAAATAAACAAGTAAAATATACTGTCAAAATGCTTTAGGTCATCAAAATCGTAGTTAAGTTAGGTCAAGGTCATCTTAGGTCACGTTAAATCCCCTCCTATTGTCTTTTAATTCGTATCAAGCCAAAAAATTGGGGGGGGGGGAGGATTTTACCAACGGGCTCGTCAGTATTACCGAGCGATTTGAATAGCATTGCTATTAAAGTGACTTCGATTTATTCAACAAACTGAGACTTTAAGCCATTTCACTTGATGCCATTTGTTTCCATCCCCCTATTTACATAATCAAAAATGGGAGGGGAGCATCCCCTATTCCCTTCATGTGATAACCCTGATAGCATCAGCATTCTAATCAAAACATACTAATAATAAAACAAAGTTTGAGTAATTGCAGTTTGGGGATGCGGAGACAAACATTTCGTGGTAACGGGATTTTCCACGGGGAGAATTTTCCCAGGGAGAAAAGTTTCCGGGGGAGTTTTATAGGGATAATTTTATACCAGGACCAGGAGGAGGAAATTTGAAAAAGATCAGGAGGAGCTACATTAAAACTTAAAACGAACTGAAATTATTGCGTATATCAGGGAGCTACCCCTTCCTCAGCCCTCGCTCTTTGTGCTAAAGTTGGACTTTTTGTCACAATCCTTCAAGAAAGACGACTTGAACGCAAGGATTGTTGAATTTGGATGATAAATGTTTTTGACGAGCTTTAAGACTTTGGCGCGAAGAGCGAGGGTTGAGGAAGGGGTACTTCCCCTCATATATGGAATAATATTTGTTCGTTTTAACTCTAAATGTTGCTCTTTACTTTCAATTGAAAAAAAAACAGCAATAGTCCATAACAATAGTATGTGCAAAAGAGAAAAAAACGCAATACAATAAAACATGCCCATTTTAAAAGCTACGATGCTTATTTAAAGTTAGTTTAACTGTTTTTCTTCATCCTACTAAATCATAGGCAGATGCCAAAATATTTGTACCATTAAACACAGGTTGAGCCCATAATAATCCAGCCCACCAACGCCCCACTCTTTCCCGGGTGCCATCGTACAACCCAAAAGGCCTCTGATCAAAATTTTGACATAGTAATTCTCTTCAGAATAGTCGAAAGGTCCAATTAAATGCCTCTAGGGATGATGAGAGCCCTTCAATACCAGGGTTAGGGATTATACAAGCTCCTCATTTTACCAGCAAATTTTAGTAGAAAAGGTAAGTGCATTGATCCTTGGTTGGACCAGAATCATGCACGAACGGGTGCATACACATAATTTCTATTTTTTGGAGGGAGGGGGAGGATAGGAGTAATAAAAACTAATTATTTGAGGAAAAAGTGCTAAGAATTTGGGAGAAGCTCAGGGGTCCTAAGAGCCGTCCCCTCTGTGTAAATCCCTGTGCAAAGATATTTGATCTGGGAGTGTGAACACCGTCTCTGGGTCTCCCAACCTAGGCGATGACCAGAAGGAGTAAGGCTTAAAAAACTGTTGTCCAGTTTTCAAGGGCTTAACTTAGCCAAAGAACATGTATCAGCCAGTAAATTGTCAAAACTGAATGAAAACTGAAGGAGATTTTGACATTCTGACAGGTATTTTGAGGAAAACGAGATGTTAATATATACTTTTAAATATTTATATACTTTTTAAATAAATTAAACGTAATGTCCTAAACACATTTCTTCTAAAAAGGATCGACAGTTTTTTGTTGAAATCTTAAAACTTGCAGCTGTAAGCTATTGGGTCTAGAGAGCCTCTATGCATAGAAAAAACTTGATATAAATTTGCTACACCGGAAACGAGCTCAAAATTCGTTTTTTCAACCAGCTAGGAACGGTAATGTTTTTATTCCGGCAGGTGCTTGAATTTGAATCATTTTTATCATTCCAGACAATCAGCTTGAAAATAATATTCATAAGTTTATCAGCAGAGACGCCAAAATAACTTGGGGGGGGATTTGTAGTTTATTCTGATTTTTTCAATGGAAACAACTAAAAAGACTTTCAAAATCTCAAGGGACGGTTATAAAGTAAGTTTCTGGGCTTACGAATGTTGGAGGGGCAGTAACCCTATTCCTCTTTCTGGTAGTTTCAGATCATATTGAGTTTGAATCGATTATTCATTTTATTTTATGTTTGTTTTAGGATTCATCTATCCATATCTAGCAGTATCTGTTTTCTTTAAGCTTTAACTCACTTTAATTTCTATTCAGCGTGGGTTTTATTTATTTATTTATTGTAACTTCTGTTCCTTTTAAATCTGAGTCATTATGGAGCTTTATATCTGCTCGTCTTATGTTTTAACACAGCTCTTTACTCCTCTCTTTTGAAAGTTTTTTTTTTAATTAATCCCCAGAAACGGCAAAAAAAGGAATCATCTTTCCTACAGGACATTAACCATATGGTTGATTCAAATAACCACAAGAAACGAACTGTAAAAACATACTTTTCCCACATATAAGCAAATTCCCATTGGGGCTAAGTCCTAACCAAGGGAGAGAAAGTCCATGTCCATCCCCAGAACTTAAAATGTCATTTAAAGGCACTAATTGGTTAGACTAATTGGTTAGTCTCTAGATAAATACCTAACTATGGTCCATTCCATAGCTGAGCCCCTTTTTCTTAAAATAGATTTAACTAAATCTAAATTTCTCTTACAATATTGAGAACTCTTGATCTAATGTGAAAGTACTTTGGAAAGCTCCAACATCTTCCTCGTCCAACCTGTTCACCCAAAAAATAAAAATATTCTTTTAACGACGGACTAAAAAGTCTATCCACTTCACGAACTTCCAATTCTCAGGCGTATCCACTGAGGGAGGCAATTTCCCCCCCCCCATCCTGAACTTCGAAAATGCTTTAATCCGACATTTTCATCGAAAAACGCTTTTTTTGTATTTTCATCGGAAAAAAGAAAGATAACAAAATTACCCCCTTTGATTTGGAAAAATATATTTTGCCCTTCCTAACTATATTTCATAAATTGTCGCCCCTGCCCTTTGGTCTTAGTATCTCAATCAAAATTACTTTTACTGCAAGTTCGAACGGGGAAACTAAGTTAGAATTAAAATTACTGAGTAAAGGGAAACTGCCACCCCCCCCCATCCCCAATTTCGAACAATACTTTTTTTTAGACATTTCCATTCAAAAATATTTTTCTTGTATTTTCATTGGGAAAGACCTAAAAGCTACAAAATTACCCCCTTAGATTTGGAAGAAAATTACTCACCCCCCCCCCACTAAATTTTCATAAATTGAAGCCCCTGCCAGTGCTTTAGTCTTATTATCTCTATAAAAAACTAGTTTGATTTTTTTTTACTGCGAGTTAGAACTGGGAAATCAAGTAAGAATGGAAATTATGCCTAAGAGGAAATAGTAATACACTTAAGCGATCGCCTGCCAATGAATTGATTATTCATTATGAAAAGAATATCCGTAGTAATAAGGAAAACTTGACTTTGCGTGATTAAATGTTATGTATCGTGTTCAAACTCATTCAAATGAACTGGAATATTTCAGCAAATTCATTACACAATCAAAAATACATTGAAGAAAATATACATTTGAAATCAGTCGAAAAAAAAAGATTTTCTGCAACAGATAATTTTAAGACCAGGTCTGGCTTGAGAGGTAGTAATGAATCAAACATTAAGGAATTCAACTTCCAGTCCAAAGAATATAAGTAACTTATAAGCAGGGGCGAATCTCTAGCATCTTTATTGGTGGGGGGGGGGGAGGGAGGAGGAGGAAGAGGGTTTCATATCTGGATAATCCAGGGGCATGGGCTGAGTAATATTTTTTCTCTCCAAATTATTGGAGAAGGGGGGGGGGCAGTTTGTGGGTCAACTGCCCCCCTCCCTAATGAAGCCCCTTCTTATAAGAGTGGAATCTGGCGCTAGTGACGACAAAAAAACCCATCAATGCCATCTAACACTTGGTGCTTTTTCAAGCTTTGTAATTGCTTTCCTAACATGAACAGATATGAGACACCTACTACTGCGCTAATATTACCAACTACAGAAATTCAATTAATTATCATTACATCGAAAAAATGCCAAGTGTCGCCAAACACTAGATGGTGATGAGGTTTTTGTCGACACTAGCGCTAGTTTTCACGGTACTTTCCCATTATATGGGCCTCTAGAGTTAACCGCTTTAGAGTAGGCAATGATAGCGTGGTTTCATTGCGTATACGATATTAAACTGTGGTTTTTTGGGGTTTAGGGGGGGGAGGCACCTAGGTTATGTTGGGATACGTATTTAATAATATATGCTAAGCTTTGCCCCTACCCCCCTCCCCTAATGTGCAAATATATAGCCCAAATTTGTTTCTAATGTGTTATATATTCATCTTATTTTATTTCATTAGCATTAACCAAACTTGACTTTTTGGAAAACCCCATATAATGGGAAAGTACCGTTTCCACTCTTGTAAGTTATTCATACTCTTTTTCCCAGTCCATATCCGGAATTCAGTATGTAGCCAGATGTGCAGACCAAAGAAGGAGACAGCAAGCAGAGGCGGATCCAGGGGGGAGAGGGCTGCCCCCTCCCCACTAGCGTAGTCTAAAGTAGTATAATCTAAGTTTGTCGCATCAACCTATTCTGCCCCATCCTAAAATTTTTATCAGATCAACCTATTTTGAGCACCCCCCCCAGTAAAAAAAATTCCTGGATCCGCCCCTGACAGCGAGCTGGTTAACGGTACGTCAGTCAGCAGGCAGGTCCGGCCAGATCAAGAATTGTGGTGGAATGTATAATAAGAATCGGATTCAACAATGGGGAAAAATGGGAATTTTCCTAGAATATGTATTGAAATCAAGAAATTTTTTTTTATTTCCAAAAGGATTCTACCTTCAAAAATATTATTCTTAAAATCAAAAATATTTGTTACAATGAAGCAAATATCCTATGTTTCTATTTACTATGCGTATGCACCCATTACTCGGACAACCAACAAGTTCCTGAGGAAAGATAAACAATTTTTCTGACAATTTGAAAGGCTAATTGCTTTTTCTTTTTGGATGAAGTCAACCATGTCAAAAAATCATAATATTTTAATTAATGCTGCAATTTTAGTTATATCACAATTACATGGAATCGTGGACCTTCGCAATACAAAAGCTGAATTCTCTCCATGTCGTTTAAAGGGAAAGAAATTGTGTCAAGAAGATCGGTCCGGCCTAATTCAGGAATCAGGGGTGAAAGGGGGGTAAATATCCCTTTTGAAATTTTTATTGGAAAAAAACCAGTTCCTCCCCTCAGATTCTGAAAAATACCTTTCTTTCTATCTTCATTTAGAAATGAAAAAATTCCCTGCATTTTTGAGGACTTGGTGGCCCTGCCAAAATTCTTCTGCCACAATACGCATGCAAGTGAAAGATCAGATTATTTCAGCCTTGTCGTGCTGGCTAGAAGGCCGATCCAGGTCAGGTCTACAATCTGGGATGGAGGATCCATCACTCATGGTCTAGGCATAATACACAAAATAACTAAGTATTCTGTCTCATCCAGTGACTATTTCTAAAAAGTAGTTGAAGTTTCAAGGGAATTATTAATTTTGAAAGAGGATCATGCAAGGGCGAATCCAGAATTTTTATTCAGGGGGGAAGGGGTTACAATAAAAAAAAATTAAAAGAAGTATCAAAAATTGGTTTATATGCATTTTGTTAGGTTTGTATTAGTCGGACAAACTTTTGGGGGGGAGGAGGGGAGGGGTTCCAATCCCTAGCCCCTTGGATACGGGTCAAATATTTTAAAAACTAAAATCAGAAAGTAGTTAATATACTATAGACTTGTAATTACTTTTTTGACAAAATGTAACCTTTACCTCACTTTTTTACCTTTAACTTGTCCGCACTTTTTAATTTGTACCTTCATTTTCTATATTTTTGGAGATTATGCAAAAATTTATTGATACATATTTATGTTGGAGTCATTTGAGGAGAGGGCTATGAAAGGATCTAATGAATGCCAAAACGGATCCAAGGTTTCAAAACTGGACATATTGTTACCAAAACCAAAGACTAGCGAATGACAACGAAATGCAATAGGCCTTGGTTTTATGTAAAATAAGTAGGACGCCCCCGATTCAAAAGATGATTCATTTTGTTAAAAAAAAACTTAAAGCCTATAAAAAATAAAAAAGAAAGGATTCATACCATAAAAGCTCGATTGTAATTCTGTAGTACTCTTGCCCTCATTCATTCTCAATCTAATTTGTTCCTCGTTGTGTTTCTTTCGACCCGACATATAAAACTGAGTTATTTTTCCACGGGTTCAACTTATTTATAATATGTCAAAAAAAGCCCCGCAGAAATTTGCGTCTTATTTCACAAAGATTTTTTTCACCTTCCGTTGCTGAAAGCACTGTGGGAATTAAATCGACAATAATTTATTTTTGTTTACTTTAGATGAAATGCAGTTAGAGCGTGAACATTTGGGGATTAAAATTACCCAAGCTGAGATAACTATTAAAAACAAATAAATTGATTTGGTACTTATCAAAGATAAATAAACAAGTAAAATATACTGTCAAAATTCTTTAGGTCATCCAAAATCGTAGTTAAGTTAGGTCAAGGTCATCGTAGGTCAAGTTAAATCCCCTCCTATTGTCTTTTAATTCGTATCAAGCCAAAAAATTGGGGGGGGGGGGATTTTACTAACGGGCTCGTCAGTTTTACCGAGCGATTTTAATAGCATTGCTATTAAAATGACTTCGATTTATTCAACAAACTGAGACTTTAAGCCATTTCATTTGATGCCATTTGTTTCCATCCCCCTATTTACATAATCGAAAGTGGGAGGGGAGCATCCCCTATCCCCTTCATATGTGATAACCCTGATAGCATCAGCATTCTAATCAAAACATATTAATAATAAAACAAAGTTTGAGTAATTGCAGTTTGGGGATGCGGAGACAAACATTTCGTGGTAACGGGATTTTCCACGGGGAGAATTTTCCCAGGGAGAAAAGTTTCCGGGGGAGTTTTATAGGGATAATTTTATACCAGGACCAGGAGGAGGAAATTTGAAAAAGATCAGGAGGAGCTACATTAAAACTTAAAACGAACTGAAATTATTGCGTATATCAGGGAGCTACCCCTTCCTCAGCCCTCGCTCTTTGTGCTAAAGTTGGACTTTTTGTCACAATCCTTCAAGAAAGACGACTTGAACGCAAGGATTGTTGAATTTGGATGATAAATGTTTTTGACGAGCTTTAAGACTTTGGCGCGAAGAGCGAGGGTTGAGGAAGGGGTACCTCCCCTCATATATGGAATAACATTTGTTCGTTTAAAGTCTAAATGTTGCTCTTACTTTCAATTGAAAAAAAAACAGCAATACTCCATAACAATAATACCTGCAAAAGAGAAAAAAACACAATACAATAAAACATGCCCATTTTAAGAGCTACGATGCTTATTTAAAGTTAGTTTAACTGTTTTTCTTCCTCCTACTAAATCATAGGCAGATGCCACAATATTTGTACCATTACGTACAGGTTGAGCCCATAATAATCCAGCCCACCAACGCCCCACTCTTTCCCGGGTGCCATCGTACAACCCAAAAGGCCTCTGATCAAAATTTTGACATAGTAATTCTCTTCAGAATAGTCGAAAGGTCCAATTAAATGCCTCTAGGGATGATGAGAGCCCTTCAATACCAGGGTTAGGGATTATACAAGCTCCTCATTTTACAAGCAAATTTTAGTAGAAAAGGTAAGTGCATTGATCCTTGGTTGGACCAGAATCATGCACGAACGGGTGCGTACACATGACTTCTATTTTTTGGAGGGAGGGGGAGGATAGGAGTAATAAAAACTAATTATTTGCGGAAAAAGTGCTAAGAATTTTGGATAAGCTCAGGGGTCCTAAGAGCCGTCCCCTCTGTGTAAATCCCTGTGCAAAGATATTTGATCTGGGAGTGTGAACACCGTCTCTGGGTCTCCCAACCTAGGCGGTGACCAAAAGGAGTAAGGCTTAAAAAACTGTTGTCCAGTTTTCAAGGGCTTAACTTAGCCAGTAAATTGTCAAAACGGCGTAAATGTATGGACAAATATGTTCTGTATGATTGGCTTAAAACTTTACAGGACAGAAAAACCTACCCAATGAAAAGTAGCTACCGGACTCGAAAATAAATTGTCAAAAGGAGCTACCAGATTTGTTTATCTCCTTTTCGTGGTAAATGGATCTTTTACCTTACAAATTTGACAAAAATTTAAGTTTCTATTAATTTTTTAGGATAGAAAAATAAATCATTGAAAAGAATGTTTTAAATAAGAATTGGGTTATTTTAAGTACGATGTGTACGTAAGGGGGGAGGGAGTGCCCCCCACGATCTGAAATGTTCAAAAACGAACGGTTCTCACCATTTTCAGTTAAGTTTTAGTTCAATTTTCCTATAATTCCTTATTGATTTATTTTATTCCATGCAGTAAATAACAACCCCCCCCCCCATTTTCGTGAAGTGCTATTCGTGAAATTTATTTATGAAATTCAGGACACATTCATATTTAAAAATAAATAAAAAATACAAATAAATAAAAACAAAAACTTATATTTTAACCTTTAATACCTTTAAAATAAAATTGCCTATTGCCGCTATATATCTAGGAGACATTGTTTTAAGGATTCTCAGTAGCAGCTCATTATTTCCACCATTGAACAAATCTCCCCTTAGGTCTGCCATATCATTGCACCTAAAAAGGTAATATCCCAATCCATTCCCCAAACATCCCTTAGTGGGCAAATTCGTAGTCGATTTGAAAAATTGAGATACCTCCAATTTGTTAGAAATGATAGACAGTTAGCTTGATTGTTATCTTATTGTATAGTATTTTTGGACTAAGTTCGATTGAAAGAGGGATATATTTAGCCGTAACTACGAATAAAAAGGGATAGATTGAAAGAAATAATATGACATGCATCTACCTCAAACACCTAAGCCAGGAGTAGGTGTAGGGCGTAAGGGAATCTCCTAATTTTCCCATAATACCCTATAGCTTCCATGAAATTTGAAATTCCGCTTTTCTTAAAATATCGAAATCCTCTTCCCAAATAAATGCGAGTCCTTCCATATACATATCGTTTTATGAGAGTATTTACTTGATTTAGTGATTAGGAATTTTTCCATTGTCAACGATCCTATTGAACTTCCATCACTAAAGAAGAATACAAGAAGAAAAGATGGATGACGAGATGGAGATAATGTGTCTGAGAGGATTTCCAAGGAGTGGGATCACATGGTTCACAGAAGGCACTCTTGCCTGATTTGTAAATAGAAAACACTTATTTCTGAAGTCATAACATCGACTTGGGATTACTTTTTTGGGGGCTGCCAATCAGCTAAATGACAAATTTGATGTCTTCTGTTAAAGTTTTTCTTAGCTTGCTTCTATCAACATTGCCCATCCTGACCACTTATCCGCAGTGTTAAGAATAAAGCTTTCCTATCATATTTTCCAGCATTCATCGGACTTTCCAGAGAGTAACTTTCCAGCCTATTAATTTCCTAGAGGGGTCGTGAAATCTTAAAAGTAGCTAACTCCTCAGTATACAAAGTTTCGATGATCAAATTTTATGGAATAACTTTGTTTTAAAAATAGATAAAAATCAAAGAAAAACAAACAATATACCAAAATTATTTAACTGATTACTAATTATTAATAGTCTATCTTATTTAAATATTATAAACTCCTTGACATAGTACTGACACACTATAAAATTTAAATTGTATTCCCAATAGTAGGCTTATTTTTAAAGTATGAAGATAGTTGCTTTGAGGACTAATTAAAATAATGTCACTGTATTTGCATGCTTGTAAAAAAAACTATGTCATATCTTATTCTTAATACAATCAATTATTTATTACTCTGCATAATTTGCATGGAACGTTTTAGAACATCAGAAGTAGATCTTGAACGGTACCCAAGTAAAGAGCCATATACCTTTCATGTATTATTGTTTTTAGTCCGACCCTTTCGTATGAAAGGTAATTAAAAATTCAGAAGGGGCTCCTTAGATTGGGAATTGAAAGTTTTTAATGCCCTTTTTTATGTATCAAAAGTGACTGGAGGACAACCATCCTCCCTCCTCTGCCCTTATTTCCTATGAGGTCCGTAGTCACCAAAGACATCCAATCAAAATTTGGAGGTAACCCAGTTGTTCAATATAGTAAGCCAATAAATATACATCCGGGACCGGAAAAAAACCCATAGCCCCTGGAACAAGGACCGTAGGCAACTTAAGTTACCAATCGCTTACACATAGGTTTTACAATCATAAAAGGGGAATGCTTGTTTAATGTTTGGCGTGTAATTGGTACAAAACTTTCAGGGATTGTTCTCTGGTTGACGTGATTTCGTTGAGGGGGAGGGGGTCAGGGTCTAGATATTTATATCATTATATCTATTTATATCTAGATATTTATGTCACTGATGAGTTTAAAACTTACAGCGTAAATTCTGACGTAGAGAAAGGCGTGCTCTGGGGCAGAGTTGGCCCAATGAAAAGGATCAAAAATCTGCTTGTCCCAACCGACTCAAGCCTTATATTCTTAAGCCTGAGCCTGAAGAAGTCCACTTGCACAGGAAAAAAAAATACTAATTGCTTCTAGGACGGGGCCAAAAAACTCAAAAAATTTGTTTGAAATATTAAGGTTCTAATGCTCATTTTGAGGGTCAAAAGTAATTTAAGTCCAACCAGCCTTCCACCCGTGTTGATCCCCATTGCTTCAAGAGCTTTGGCCAGAAACCAAGTCAATTAGCCTATGTTAACAGATAGTTTTTATAAAAAAAAAACTCGTCAGTAGTGTTCATTAGGAGAAGATTCCCAGAGTTTCCCAGGGGTATGCTCCGGAAAAAAAACACGCGTACCTGAGTAAATCAAAAGACGCTATGTGCATAAACGATTTGAAACTTTCAATGAGTGGTGGGGAGAGAGAGTACCAAGTTGATATCAAAATTTAACTTGGGTGGAGGAGGCATACCGGAAGACAATATGTGTATCTAGTTCGTCGAAATTGAAAATCTGCAATATCTCGGAAACCCCTTGTGGGATTGGAAGTTAAAACTTCAAGGTACGATTTTCGTTGAGGTGGGGGGAGTGCGGGGTTTATGAAAAAAATTATAATAACGCATCAAAAAATTGTTTATATGCATTTTGTTACGTTTTTACGAGTCGGACAAACATTTGAGGGGAAAGGAGGGGGGGGGGGCAAATCCAATGCACCCCCTGCCACGGAAATGGTCACGTTTCCAGGTCATGATGAAGGGGATGTTCAACTGACGAAAGGGTAATATTTGTATACTGCTACTAATAGGTCTACTACTGTTACAATTACTAGTAATATAACTAATTCTACCACTACTACTACTGCTACTACTAGTAAGGCTAGTTGTATGATGGTGAAACTTTCAGGGAACATTGAGGGTAAAGTTGAACTGAATCGAAACAATATGTGTATGCAGGTTCTCAAAAAGGCACATCTCAGGAATGAATTAGGGTATTAAGATGGATTTCTCAGGGGAGTGATAAGGGGGGAAGATCGATTGGCTAAACTGAAATATTTGCACCCTACCATTGCTGCTACTACTACCACAACTACTGTTATTATTGCAACTACTACTAAGGTTAAGGGTATTGCCGTGAAAGTTTCAGGAAATGTTTATGGGAGGTTGAACTAAATTAAAATACACTATGTGCATACTGGTTTTCAAAAGAACGTATCCGGAATATCTCAGGAACGATTCAGTTGTAATTGAGTATTAAGTTGAAATTTGCAGGGCATGATGAGAGGGATTTTCAACAGACCAAAAGAAAATATGTGTGTACTGTTACTACTACTAACACTCCTGCTACTACTACTACTGCAACTATTATTATTACCACTGCTAAATCTATAGGTATGAAGGTAAAAATTTAAGGGAATCTTGAAGAGAAAGTTGAATTAAATCAAAACACACTGTGTGCATGCAGATTGTAAAATTGGTGTATCAGTAATATCTTAGGAACGGCTTGAAGTATTAAGTTAAAACTTACTGGGCTTATTGTGAGTAGTAGTGGGGGTGCTACTCCCAGCGGGAGTCCATATATGGGCATAGAACCACGTGGTTTATGGACTTTGTCAGTGAGAATTTGAAAAACAGGAATTTTGTCACATTTATGGATGGTTTTATGGACTTTGTCAGTGAGAATTTGAAAAACAGGAAGTTTGTCACATTTTTTATGTTTTTATGGACTTTGTCAGTGAGAATTTGAAAAAACTGGATGTTTTATGGTTTTTGTCAGTGAGAATTTGAAAAACAGGAATTTTGTCACATTTATGGATGGTTTTATGGTTTTTGTCAGTGAGAATGAAAAAACAGGAACTTTCTCACTTTCATGGATGTCAACAGCAATTTATGTATGTTTCATGGTTTTTGTCAGTGAGAATGGAAAAACAGTATTTTTCTCACTTTGCTGTCAGTCATTAATCAAATTGTTTCCGGGCAAAGTTTAGTAATGTCTGACAGGTACTGCTCCAGGAATAGATCCAAGTCATTAATGTCTTTGCCTCGGGAACAACTCTTTTGGTCGAACTCCAAAAGATATTAATAACCAAAGGCCATGGAAACAATTAGGCAAGAAACATCTTAGCGATGAATTGTTTTAGCGCGCGAGAAGGTTTCCTATTAATTTGAAATGCGTTAGCACAGAGATGCCAATAACAAAGGAACACGCTGAATTTACGTTTAGGGATAATTTGGGTGAAACCGTTTTAGACAGGTTATGGAACTATTTCGGCGAAACAGATAGAGACATTTTAAAAGAAGATTTTTGAAGAGATTTTAGAAGAGAATTTGAGTGTGGTCGTTATAATACACAAGCTTCATTTGAACAGTGTTGTGAGGTCCTCTAACCCAACCCCAAAGGGTTCCGATCCTCCTACCCCAACCCCAAAGGAAGCCCCCGGTCCTCAAAGCCCCCCCAAGCTCCCAAAGGGACACCGGCGCCCCCAAAGGCCCACCCAGACCCCCAACTGTCCCCCGGACCCTCAAAGGCCCTCCCTGTGCCCCAAAGGTCCTCCTCCGGTCCCCAAAGGCCCAATCGAGCTCCCAAAGGACCAATGGGGTCCCAAAGGCCCTCTACCGGTCCCCAAATGTCCCCCAGGCATCCAAAGGCCCTCCCTGTGCCCCAAGGGCCCTCCCTGTGCCGCAAAGGCCCTCCACAGGTCCGCAAAGCCCCCCCCGCTCCCCCCCGGGACCCCGGCGCCCCCCAAGGCCCCCCCAGAACCCCAAAGGCCATCCCCAGGCCCCAAATGTCCCCCAGACCCCCAACTGTCCCCCCGAACCCCCAAAGGCCCTCCCTGTGCCCCAAGGGCCCTCCCCGGCCCCCAAAGGTCCCCCGGGCTCCCAAAGGACCAACGGGGTCCCAAAGGCCCTCCACCGGTCCCCAAATGCCCCCCAGGCACCCAAAGGCCCTCCAGGTGCCCCAAAGGCCCTCCCTCTGCCCCAAAGGTCCGCCGCCGGTCCCCAAGGGTCCATCGAGCTCCCAAAGGACCAACGGGGTCCCAAAGGCCCTCCACCGGTCCCCAACAGGCCCCCTGTCACCCAAAGGCCCTCCCTGTGCCCCAAAGGTTCTCCATCGGTCCCCAAAGGCCCATCGAGCTCCCAAAGGCCCAACGGGGTCCCAAAGGCCCTCCACCGGTCTCCAAAGGCCCATCGAGCTCCCAAAGGACCAACGGGGTCCCAAAGGCCCTCCACCGGTCCCCAAAAGTCTCCCAGGCACCCAAAGGCCCTCCACCGGCCCCCACCTGCCCCCCACGCTCCCAAAGGATCACCGGCGCCCCCAAAGTCCCACCCAGACCCCCAAAGGCCATCCCCGGGCCCCACAAAGGAATTATTTACTGACCTTCAGTTGTTGTGATTTTAAAAGTTCTGCTTTTGTTTTCTAAAATCATCGCCTAAAATGCCTCAAACTGTTTCACCCAAAGATACACATACACAGAGACACACACACAGAGACACAAACAGAGACAAACACACAGAGACACACACACAGAGACACACACACAGAGACACACCCACAGAGAAACACGCACAGAGACACACACACACCGACACAAACACAGAGACACACACAGGTTGTGGTTTACCTTGTCACAGTTACATTTTCTTGATTTTTCAAAGTTCATTTTGAATTTCTTTCGTTGAAATGCAAGAGTTGGAATATTTCAGCAGTGTTTGGTTGTGGTTTACCTTGTCACAGTTACATTTTCTTGATTTTTCAAAGTTCATTTTGAATTTCTTTCGTTGAAATGTAAGAGTTGGAACATTTCAGTAGTGTTTGGTTGTGGTTTAACTTGTCAAAGTTACATTTTCTTGATTTTTCAAAGTTCATTTTGAATTTCTTTTATTGAAATTCATGAGTTGGAATATTTCAGTAGCGTTCGGTTGTGGTTTAACTTGTCAGAGTTACATTTTCTTGATTTTTCAAAGTTCATTTTTAATTTCTTTTGTTGAAATGAAAGAGTTGGAATATTTCAGTAGTGTTTGGTTGTGGTTTACCTTGTCACAGTTACATTTTCTTGAATTTTTAAAGTTCATTTGAATTTCTTTCGTTGAAAAGCAAGAGTTGGAATATTTCATTATTGTTTGGTTGTGGTTTACATTGTCACAGTTACATTTTCTTGATTTTTCAAAGTTAATTTTAATTTATTTCGTTGAAATTAAATTGTTGTAATATTTAAGTAGTGTTTGGTCGTGGTTTACCTTGTCACAGTTACATTTTCTTTATTTTTCAAATTTCATTTTGAATTTCTTTCGTTGAAATGCAAGAGTTGGACTATTTCAGTAGTGTTTGGTTATAGTTTACCTTGCCACAGTTACATTTTCATGATTTTTCAAAGCTCATTTTGAATTTATTTCGTTGAATTGCAAGAGTTGGAATATTTCAATAGTGTTTGGTTATGGTTTACCTTGTCACAGTTACATTTTCTTGATTTTTCAAAGTCCATTTCGAATTTCTTTCGTTGAAATGCAAGAGTTGGAATATTTCAGTGGTGTTTGGTTATGGTTTAACTTGTCACAGTTACATTTTCATGATTTTTCACAGTTAATTTTGAATTTAATTCGTTGAAGTGTAAGAGTTGGAATATTTCAGTAGTGTTTGGTTGTGGTTTACCTTGTCACAGTTACATTTTCTTAATTTTTCAAATTTCATTTTGAATTTCTTTCATTGAAATGAAAGAGTTGGAATATTTAAGAAGTTATTGCTTGTTTTTTACAATTTAAAATAAACATATTCTTTATTTTTAAAAGTTCATATTGAATTTCTATCACTTAAAATAAAGATTTGTACTATTTCAGTAGTGTTTGGTTGTGGATTACATTGTCACAGTTACATTTTCTTGATTATTCATAGTTCTTTTTGAATTTCATTCGTTTAAATGCAAGAGTTGGATTATTTCAGTAGAGTTCGGTTGTGATTTAACTTGTCACAGTTACATTTTCTTGATTTTTTCAAAGGTCATTTTGAATTTCTACCGTTGAAATGCAAGAGTTGGAATATTTCAGTAGTGTTTGGTTGTGGTTTACCTTGTCACAGTTACATTTTCTTGATTTTTCAAAGTTCATTTTGAATTTCTTTCGTTGAAATGAAAGAGTTGGAATATTTCAGTAGTGTTTGGTCGTGGTTTACCTTGTCACAGTTACATTTTCTTGATTTTTCAAAGTTCATTTTGAATTTCATTCGTTGAAATGCATGAGTTGGAATATTTCAGTAGCGTTCGGTTGTAGTTTAACTTGTCACAGTTAAATTTTCTTGATTTTTCAAAGTTCATTTTGAATTTCTTTTGTTGAAATGCAAGAGTTGGAATATTTCAGTAGTGTTTGGTTGTGGTTTACCTTGTCACAGTTACATTTTCTTGATTTTTCAAAGTTCATTTTTAATTTCTTTCGTTTAAAAGCAAGAGTTGGAATATTTCAGTAGTGTTTGGATGTGGATTACCTTGTAACAGTTACATTTTCTTTATTTTTCAAAGTTCATTTGAATTTATTTCATTGAAATGCAAGAGTTGGAATATTTCAGATGTGTTTGGTTGTGGATTACCAAGGCACATGTACGTTTTCTTGATTATTCAAAGCTCCGTTTGAAGTTTTTTCTTTGCAATGTACCAGTTGTACTGTTTCAGTCGTGGTTGGTTATGTTTTTCATTGTAGCAGATAAATTTTCTCGATTTTTCAAAGTTCATTGTGAATTTCTTTCGTTGAAATGCAAGAGTTGGACTATTTCAGTAGTGTTTGGTTGTGGTTTACCTTGTCACAGTTACATTTTCATGATTTTTCAAAGATCATTTTGAATTTCTTTCGTTGAAAAGCAAGAGTTGGAATATTTCAGTAGTGTTTGCTTATGGTTTACCTTGTCACAGTTACATTTTCATGATTTTTCAAAGTTCATTTTGAATTTCTTTCCTTGAAAATCAAGACTTACAATAGTTCAGTAGTGTTTGGTTGTGGTTTACCTTGTCACAGTTACATTTTCTTGATTTTTCAAAGTTCAATTTGAATTTCTTTCATTGAAATGCAAGAGTTGGAATATTTCAGTGGTGTTTGGTTATGGTTTACATTGTCACAGTTACATTTTCATGATTTTTCAAAGTTTATTTTGAATTTCTTTCGTTGAAGTGCAAGAGATGGACTATTTCAGTAGTGTATGGTCGTGGTTTACCTTGTCACAGTTAAATTTTCTTGATTTTTCAAAGTTCATTTTGAATTTATTTCCTTGAAATGCAAGAGTTGGAATATTTCAGGAGTGTTTGGTTTTGGTTTACCATGTCACAGTTACATTTTCTTGATTTTTCAAAGTTCATTTTGAATTGCTTTCGTTGAAATGCAAGAGTTGGAATATTTCATTAGTGTTGGGTTACTGTTTACCTTGTCACAGTTACATTTTCTTGATTTTTCAATGTTCATTTTGAATTTCTTTCGTTGAAATGCAAGAGCTGGAATATTTCAGTAGTGTATGGTAGTGGTTTACCTTGTCACAGTTACATTTTCTTGATTTTTCAAAGTTCATTTTGAGTTTCTTTCATTGAAATGCAAGAGTTGGAATATTTCAGTAGTGTTTGGTTGTGGTTTACCTTGTCACAGTTACATTTTATAGATATTTCAATGTTCATTTTGAATTTATTTCTATGAAATGCAAGAGTTGGAATATTTCAGTAGTGTTTGGATGTGGTTTACATTGTCACAGTTAAATTTTCTAGATTTTTCGAAGTTCATTTTGAATTTCTTTCGTTGAAATGTAAGAATTGGAATATTTCACTAGTGTTTGGTTGTGGTTTACCTTGTCACAATTACAATTTCTCGATTTTTCAATGTTCATTCTTTAATTTATTTCTTTGAAAAGCAAGAGTTTTAATATTTCAGTAGTGTTTGCTTGGGGTTTACCTTGTCACAGTTACATTTCTTGATTTTTCAAAGTTCATTTGAATTTCTTTAGTTGAAATTTAAGAGTTGGAATATTTCAGCAGTGTTTGGTTGTGGTTTACCTTGTCAAAGTTACATTTTCCTGATTTTTCAAAGTTAATTTTGAATTTCTTTCGTTGAAATGCATGAGTTGGACTATTTCAGTAGTGTTTGGTTGTGGTTTACCTTGTCACAGTTACATTTTCTTGATTTTTCAAAGTTCATTTTGAATTTATTTTGTTGAAATGCAAGAGTTGGAATATTTCAGTAGAGTTGGGTTGTGGTTTACCTTGTCACAGTTACATTTTATTGATTTTTCAAAGTTCATTTTGAATTTCTTTCGTTGAAATGCAAGAGTTGGAACATTTCAGTAATGTTTGGTTGTGGTTTACCTTGTCAAAGTTACATTTTCATGATTTTTCAAAGTTCATTTTGAATTTCTTTCGCTGAAATGCAAGAGTTGGAATATTTCAGTAGTGTTTGCATGTGGTTTACCTTGTCACAGTTACATTTTCTTGATTTTTCAAATTTCATTTGAATTTAATTCATTTGAAATGCAAGAGTTGGAATATTTCAGAAGTGTTTGGTTGTGGTTTACCTTGTCACAGTTACATTTTCTTGATTTTTAAAATTTAATTTGAATTTCTTTATTTTAAATTCAATTGTTTTAATATTTCATTTATGTTTTGACGTGGTATAACTAGTCACAGTTACATTTTCGTTTTATTTCAAAGTTCATTTTGAATATCTTTCGTTGAAATGCAAAAGTTGGAATATTTAAGTATTGTTTAGTTATGTTTTAAATATTAAAAGTTAAATATTCATGATTTTTAAAAGACCATTTTGAATTTCTTTCGTTGAAATGCAAGAGTTGGAATATTTCAGTAGTGTTTGCTTATGGTTTATCTTGTCACAGTTACATTTTCATGATTTTTCAAAGTTAATTTTGAATTTCTTTCGTTGAAATGCAAGAGTTGGAATATTTCAGTAGTGTTTGGTTATGGTTTACATTGTCACAGTTACATTTTCTTGATTTTTCAAAGTTCATTTCGAATTTCTTTCGTTGAAATGCAAGAGTTGGCCTATTTCAGTGGTGTTTGGTTATGGTTTACCTTCTCACAGTTACATTGTCTTGATTTTTCAATGATCATTTTGAATTTCTTTCGTTGAAAAGCAAGAGTTGGAATATTTCAGTAGTGTTTGCTTATGGTTTACCTTGTCACAGTTGCATTTTCTTGATTTTTCAACGTTCATTTGAATTTCTTTTATTGAAATGCAAGAGTTTGTATATTTATGGTGTGTTTTGCGTATATTTACCGTACCAGAGTTACATTATCTTTCTATGTCACTTTTATGTTCGTAATTTTATTGTTGTTAGTCAAGATTTGGAATATGTGAGGTGTTTAATGCTATTGTTGAACTTCTCTCTAGGAAGGTTCCTTGATTTTAAAATCAATTTGAATTTCTATCTTTGTAAATCAAAATTTGGAATATTTAAGTAGTGTTTGGTTATTTTTTAACTTTACACATTTACACACATTTATGCATATATGTACACACATACACACACACACACACACATACACACCCACATACACACACACACACAAACACACACACACAAACACACACGTTAGGTTAAGTTAGGTGAGGTTAGCCAATGTACGCTTCACTTAGGTTAGCTTAGGTTAGGTGAGAGACAGGCAAAAAGTTAGGTGTATGATTAGGTTAGGTTAGGTTAGATTAAGTTAGGTTAGGTTAAGTTAGGTTAGGATAGGTTAGCCTACGTATGCGCAGATATAGGTTAGGTTAGGTTGGATTAAGTTAGGTTATGTTAAGTTAGGTTAGGTTAGATTAAGTTAGGTTAGGTTAAGTTAGGATAGGTTAGATTAAGTTAGGTTAGGCTAAGTTAGGTTAGGCTAGGTTAGCCTACGTACGCGCGCGTACGTAGGCTAACCTAGCCTAACCTAACTTAGCCTAACCTAACTTAATCTAACCTATCTTAACTTAACCTAACCTAACTTAATCTAACCTAACCTAACTTAACCTAACCTAACTTAATCCAACCTAACCTAACCTATATGTGCGCGTACGTAGGCTAACCTATCCTAACCTAACTTAATCTAACCTAACCTAACCTAATCATACACCTAACTTTTTGCCTGTCTCTCACCTAACCTAAGCTAACCTAAGTGAAGCGTACATTGGCTAACCTAACCTAACTTAACCTATCGTGTGTGTATGTGTGTGTGTGTGTGTGTATGTGGGTGTGTATGTGTGTGTGTGTGTGTGTATGTGTGTACATATGTGTATACATGTGTGTAAATGTGGCAAGGTAAACCATAACCAAACACTAGTGAAATATTCCAACTCTTGCATTTCAACGAAAGAAATTCAAAATGAATTTGAAAATCAAGAAAATGTAACTGTGATAAGGTAAACCATAACCAAACACTACTGAAATATTCCAAATCTTGCATTTCAACGAAAGAAATTCTAAATGAACTTTGAAAAATCAAGAAAATGTAACTGTGAGAAGGTAAACCATAACCAAACACAACTGAAATATTCCAACTCTTGCAATTCAACAAAAGAAATTCAAATTAACTTTTAAAAATAAAGAAAATGCATCTGTTACAAGGTAAACCATAAGAAAACACAACTGAAATATTCCAACTCTTGCTTTTCAACGAAAGAAATTCAAAATGAGCATTGAAAAATCAAGAAAATGTAACTGTGATAAGGTAAACCATAACCAAACACCACTGAAATAGTCCAACTCTTGCATTTCAACGAAAGAAATTCGAAATGAACTTTGAAAAATCAAGAAAATGTAACTGTGACAATGTAAACCATAACCAAACACTACTGAAATATTCCAACTCTTGCTTTTCAACGAAAGAAATTCAAAATGAACTTTGAAAAATCAAGAAAATGTAACTTTGACAAGGTAAACCATAAGCAAACACTACTGAAATATTCTAACTCTTGCATTTCAACGAAAGAAATTCAAAATGGGCTTTGAAAAATCATGAAAATGTAACTGTGACAAGGTAAACCACAACCAAACACTACTGAAATAGTCCAACTCTTGAATTTCAAAGAAAGAAATTCAAAATGAACTTTAAAAAATCAAGAAAATGTACCTTTGAAGGTAAACCACGACCAAACACTACTTAAATATTCCAACTCTTGAATTTCAATTAAAGAAATTAAAATGAACATTGAAAAATAAAGAAAATTTAACTGTGACAAGGTAAACCACAACCAAACACTTCTGAAATATTCCAACTCTTTCATTTAAAAGGAAATAAATTCAAATGAACTTTGAAAAATCAAGAAAATGTAACTGTGACAAGGTAAACCACATGCAAACACTACTGAAATATTCCAAATCTTGCTTTTCAACGACAGAAATTCAAAATGAACTTTGAAAAATCAAGAAAATGTAACTTTGACAAGGTAAACCACAACAAAACACAACTGAAATATTCCAACTCTTGCATTTCAACGAAAGAAATTCAAAATGAACTTTTAAAAATCAGGAATATGTAACTGTGACACGGTAAACCACAACCAAACACTTCTGAAATATTCCAACTCTTACATTTCAACGAAAGAAATTCAAATTAACTTTGAAAAATCAATAAATGTAACTATGACAAGGTAAACCACAAGCAAACACTACTGAAATATTCCAACTCCTTCTTTTCAAAGAAATAAAATCAAAAATGAACATTTAAAAATCGAGAAAATGTAATTGTGACAATGTAAACCACAACCAAACACTAGTGAAATATTCCAACTCTTTCATTTCAACGAAAGAAATTCAAAATGAAGATTTAAAAATCAAGAAAATGTAACTGTTAAACGGTAAACCACAACCAAACAATACTTAAATATTCCAACTCTTTCATTTCAAAGAAAGAAATTAAAAATTAAATTATAAAAATAATTAATATGTAACTTTTACATGTTAAACAACAACCAACCACTAATTAAATAGTCCAACTCTTTCATTTCATTGAAAGAAATTCAAAATGAGCTTTGAAAAATCATGAAAATGCAACTGTGACAAGGTATACCACGACCAAACACTACTGAAATATTCCATCTCTTGCAATACAACTAAAGAAATTCAAAATGTACTTTGAAAAATCAAGAAAATGTAACTGTGACAAGGTAAACCAAAACCAAACACTACTGAAATATTCCAACTCTTGCATTTCAACAAAAGCAATTCAAAATGAACTTTAAAAAATCAAGAAAATGTAACTATGACATGGTAAACCACAACCAAACACTACTGAAATATTCCAACTCTTGCATTTCAATGAAAGAAATTCAAAATGAACTTTGAAAAATCAAGAAAATGTAACTGTGACAAGGTAAACCACTACCAAACACTACTGAAATAGTCCAACTCTTGCACTTCAACGAAAGAAATTCAAAATGAACTTTGAAAAATCAGGAAAATGTTAATGTGACAAGGTAAACCATAACCAAACACCACTGAAATATTCCAACTCTTGCATTACAATGAAAGAAATTCAAAATGAACTTTGAAAAATCAAGAAAATGTAGCTGTGACAAGCTAAACCACAACCAAACACTACTGAACTATTCCAACTCTTGCTTTTCATGGAAAGAAATTCAAAAAGAACTTTGAAAAATCAAGAAAATGTAACTGTGACCAGGTAAACCATAACCGAACGCTACTGAAATATTCCAACTCGTGCTTTTCAACGAAAGAAATTCAAAATGAGCTTTGAAAAATAATGAAACTTAAGCTCTATCAATGTAAACCATGACCAAACGCCACCGAAATAGTCCACCTATTGCATTTCAATGAATGCAATTCAAAATGAACTGTGAAATATCTCGAAAATGTACCTTTGACAAGGTCAACAACAATAGAACGCTACTGAAATATTCCAACTATTGCATTTCAACTAAAGAAATTAAAAATGAAAAGTGAAAAATCAAGAAAATGTAACTGTGACAAGTTAAACAACAACCAAAAACTTATTAAATATACCAACAATTGAATTAAAATTAAAGAAATTAACAAGAACATTAAAAAATCAAGACACTGTAAATTTGACAAGGTAAACAAAATCCAAACACTACTGAAATATTCCAACTCTTGCATTTCAATGAAATAAATTCAAAATGAACTTTGAAAAATCATGAAAATTTAACTGTGACAAGTTAAAACACACCCAAACACTACAGAAATATTCCAACTCTTGCATTTCAACAAATGAAATTCAAAATGAACTTTAAAAAATCAAGAAAATGTAACTTTGACAAGTTAAACCACAACCGAACGCTACTGAAATATTCCAACTCATGCATTTCAACAAAGGTAATTCAAAATGAACTTTGAAAAATCAAGAAAATGTAACTGTGACAAGGTAAACCACGACCAAACACTACTGAAATATTCCAACTCTTGCATTTCAACGAAAGAAATTCAAAATGAACTTTGAAAAATCAAGAAAATGTAACTGTGACAAGGTAAACCACAACCAAACACTACTGAAATATTACAACTCTTGCATTTCAACGTTAGAAATTCAAAATGAAATTTGAAAAAATCAAGAAAATGTAACTGTGACAAGTTAAACCACAACCGAACGCTACTGAAATATTCCAACTCATGCATTTCAACAAAGGAAATTCAAAATGAACTTTGAATAATCAAGAAAATTTAACTGTGACAAGGTAATCCACAACCAAACACTACTGAAATATTCCAACTCTTGCATTTCAACGAAAGAAATTCAAAATGAACTTTGAAAAATCAAGAAAATGTAACTGTGACAAGGTAAACCAGAACCAAACACTACTGAAATATTCCAACTCTTGCATTTCAACGAAAGAAATTCAAAATGAACTTTGAAAAATTAAGAAAATGTAGCTGTGACAAGGTAAACCACAACCAAACACTACTGAAATATTCCAACTCTTACACTTCATCGAATGAAATTCAAAATGAACTTTGAAAAATCAGGAAAATGTAACTGTGACAATGTAAACCATAACCAAACAACACTGAAATATTCCAACTCTTGCATTTCAACGAAAGAAATTCGAAAAGAACTTTGATAAATCAAGAAAATGTAACTGTGACAAGGTAAACCACAACCGAACACTACTGAACTATTCCAACTCTTGCATTTCAACGAAAGAAATTCAAAATGAACTTTGAAAAATCAAGAAAATGTAACTGTGACAAGGTAAACCACAACCAAGCACTATTGAAATATTCCAACTCTTGCACTTCAACGAAATAAATTCAAAATGAACTTTGAAAAATCAAGAATATGTAACTGTGAAAAGGTAAACCATAACCAAACACCACTGAAGTAGTACAGATCTTTCATTTAAATGAAAGAAATTCAAAATGGACTTTGAAAAATAAAGAAAATTTAACTTTGAAGGTAAACCATATTCAAACACAACTGAAATATTCCAACTATTACATTTCAACGAAAGAAATTAAAATAAAAATTGAAAAATAAAGAAATTTAACTGTGACAAGTTAAACCATAACCAAACGCTAATGAAATATTCCAACTCTTGCATTTCAACGAAAGAAATTCAAAATGAACTTTGAAAAATCAAGAAAATGTAACTTTGACAATGTAAACCACAACCAAACACTACTGAAATATTCCAACTCTTGCATTTCAACAAAATAAATTAAAAATGAACTTTGAAAAATCAAGAAAATGTAACTGTGACAAGTTAAACCACAACCGAACGCTACTGAAATATTCCAACTCTTGCATTTCAATAAAAGAAATTCAAAATGAACTTTGAAAAATCAATAAAATGTAACTGTGACAAGTTAAACCACAACCAAACACTACTGAAATGTTCCAACTCTTACATTTCAACAAAAGAAATTCAAAATGAACTTTGAAAAATCAATAAAATGTAACTGTGACAAGGTAAACCACAACCAAACACTGCTGAAATATTCCAACTATTTCATTTCAACGAAATAAATTCAAAATGAACTTTGAAAAATCAAGAAAATGTAACTGTGACAAGGTAAACCATAACCTGTGTGTGTCTCTGTTTCTGTGTCTCTGTGTGTGTGTGTCTCTGTGTGTGTGTCTCTGTGTGTGTGTCTCTGTGCGTGTGTCTCTGTGTGTGTGTCTCTGTGTGTGTGTCTCTGTGTGTTTGTCTCTGTTTGTGTCTCTGTGTGTGTGTTTCTGTGTATGTGTCTCTTTGGGTGAAACAGTTTGAGGCATTTTAGGCGATGATTTTATAAAACAAAATCATAACTTTTAAAATCACAACACCTGAAGGTCAGTAAATAATTCCTTTGTGGGGCCCGGGGATGGCCTTTGGGGGTCTGGGGGGGCCTTTGGGGGCGCCGGTGATCGTTTGGGCGCGTGGGGGGCAGTTGGGGGCCGGTGGAGGGCCTTTGGGTGCCTGGGGGGACTTTTGGGGACCGGTGGAGGGTCTTTGGGACCCCGTTGGTCCTTTGGGAGCTCGCTGGGCCTTTGGGGCCCGGTGGAGGGTCGTTGGGACCCCGTTGGTCCTTGGGGTGCTCGCTGGGCCTTTGGGGACCGGTGGAGGACCTTTGGGGCACAGGGAGGGCCTTTGGGGGCCTGGGGGCCTTTTGGGGACCGGTGGAGGGCCTTTGGGACCCCGTGGGTCCTTTGGGAGCGCGATGGGCCTTTGGGGACCGGAGGTGGACCTATGGGGCACAGGGAGGTCCTTTGGGGCACATGGAGGGCCTTTGGGTGCCTGGGGGACATTTGGGGACCGGTGGAGGGTCTTTGGGACCCCGTTGGTCCTTTGGGAGCCCGGGGGACCTTTGGGGGACGTGGGAGGGCCTTTGGGGCACAGGGAGGGCCTTTGGGGGTCCAGGGGGACAGTTGGGGGTCTGGGGGACATTTGGGGCCTGGGGATGGCCTTTGGGGTTCTGGGTGGGCCTTTGGGGGCGCCGGTGGCCCTTTGGGGAGCTTGGGGGGCTTTGGGGACCGGTGGAGGGCCTTTGGGACCCCGTTGGTCCTTTGGGAGCTCGATTGGGCCTTTGGGGACCGGAGGAGGACCTTTGGGGCACAGGGAGGGCCTTTGAGGGTCCGGGGGGACAGTTGGGGGTCTGGGTGGGCCTTTGGGGGCGCCGGTGGCCCTTTGGGAGCTGGGGGGGGGCTTTGAGGACCGGGGGCTTCCTTAGAGGTTGGGGTAGGAGGATCGAAACCCTTTGGGGTTGGGTTAGAGGACCTCACAACACTGTTCAAATGAAGCTTGTGTATTATAACGACCACACTCAAATTCTCTTCTAAAATCTCTTCAAAAATCTTCTTTTAAAATGTCTCTATCTGTTTCGCCAAAATAGTTCCATAACCTGTCTAAAACGGTTTCACCCAAATAATCCCTAAACGTAAATTCAGCGTGTTCCTTTGTTATTGGCATCTCTGTACTAACGCATTTCAAATTAATAGGAAACCTTCTCGCGCGCTAAAACAATTCATCACTAAGATGTTTCTTGCCTAATTGTTTCCATGGCCTTTGGTTATTAATATCTTTTGGAGTTCGACCAAAAGAGTTGTTCCCGAGGCAAAGACATTAATGACTTGGATCTATTCCTGGAGCAGTACCTGTCAGACATTACTAAACTTTGCCCGGAAACAATTTGATTAATGACTGACAGCAAAGTGAGAAAAATACTGTTTTTCCATTCTCACTGACAAAAACCATGAAACATACATAAATTGCTGTTGACATCCATGAAAGTGAGAAAGTTCCTGTTTTTTCATTCTCACTGACAAAAACCATAAAACCATCCATAAATGTGACAAAATTCCTGTTTTTCAAATTCTCACTGACAAAAACCATAAAACATCCAGTTTTTTCAAATTCTCACTGACAAAGTCCATAAAAACATAAAAAATGTGACAAACTTCCTGTTTTTCAAATTCTCACTGACAAAATCCATAAAACCATCCATAAATGTGACAAAATTCCTGTTTTTCAAATTCTCACTGACAAAGTCCATAAACCACGTGGTTCTATGCCCATATATGGACTCCCGCTGGGAGTAGCACCCCCATTACTACTATTGTGTGGGATTTTGAACTTATCAAAAGGTAATATCTGTATGCTACTACTACTGCTGCTGCTGCTACTATTGTTGCCGTCAAAAGGGTATATCAAGAATAGCCCAGGAACTGCTTAGGACTTTAAGCTGAGACTCTCAACGTATGTTGAGAGTAGTAAGGCCATGGGGAATACTGGGCTAAATCGTATAAAAGTGACAAGACATTTATATTTACACGCGAAACTTACAAGACCTGTTAGAGGACTTCCTGGGGTCATGGGCCAAGCCGGACATATTTCTGAGTCAAAACTTGTCAAAGTGGTTAATAACCTGTAGCTTATAGGTGTCAGGGATCTCGTCCAGTATCAATTATATTGTTAGCGGTATCAAAGTATCTTAGTTGGATAATTCTGAGTAGAGGTGACCCTAAAGCTCGTGACAGGGCTCCTTATATGGGCTCAGAATACTGACAGGGCTCCATATATGGGCATAGCCTCCCTAGGGAGAATGATTGCGTAATCGGTCAATGACCTCTTTTTCCAAGGTCGATTTATTTGATGTTTCTATGTGTAATAACTCCGGAACGAAGGTTGCACATGAGCATTGAATTCTAACGGGAACAATGTTATTGATCTAGGACTCGAGGGGGAAGTGAATTTCCGAGAACTTGATTGCGTAATCGATCGTGAATGTCATGGTGTTCAGAAATAGTATTTGTTGTTGTTGCTCTCGCCAAATGTTAAGAGTTTCCCGGAAACAGTTAGATCACGTGTTTCCTTCTCAGCCAATCAGAGGGCTTTGTTTACATAGTAGCGGCGGAGTGAATATATGGAAGGGATTTTTGATAGAGTTTTATTAGTCTGTGAATAGAATTCAAGGAGTGAGAAGAAGAAAAACAGTTTGACTTTACTCATTTGGATATATATTTGTGATGGCGATGAGTGGAATGTTTACCCTATTAGAAGTTGATAGTGGAGTTGATGATAATGGTACAAGAGCACCAAACATTGTGGTGGAAATTACGAAAGTATTACGTCTTTGTCTGGAATGGGATGCAGTATATGCAAGATATGTGATATCCTTGAGCAAATTTAAAATGGAAGATCAATTATGTTTTGCCGCAAAAGTTGATATAGCACATGTGAATAGACTTCAATGTGCTTTAAGTGCATTGATGAAACATATCGAAGACAATAAACTCTATCGCTAATTGTACATGCATAGTATTATTGATGTTGTTTTTGTAATTATTCAATAAAATTGTTTCGAAATCGAAAATGTTCCCTTTCTTTTCTGGTCAGGTTAGGCTAACGAATTAGGGTCAGTCTAGAGTGAATCCAAATGATTTACCAGCACTAGTGGTTCATGTCAGATGCCTATACACCGAAGAAGAAGACATCTAAAGTGTAGAATAAAGACACTGTTGTATACATTCTTTTTTTATTAATAGACAAATTCACATACATTTTTTTAAAGCACTTTACTCATAGGACACTAAAATCATTTTGATTTATTTTCAAAGACAGCACTTAACACAAAGGTTCATTACTCATGTCATCTATGACAGGAGTTTTGCATCTTCTACGCTTAAGACAAAATAGGTTCGCACATGTGCTTATGCTCAGCAATTTGAAAACTGTAGACCGGCATTTGCAACAAAATGGGTTATTCCAAGCTTGAGCGGTATATTCGATAGGAAATATCACAGATTTATTCTGAAAGAAGATCAAACATAATTAAAAACTATAGGTTCACACAAAGGGTGAAACAGTTTGAGACATTTTAGAGGATGATTTGGGGTGAAACTCTGTGGTCGTTATAATTGATTTTGAAATAAGAAATTTTTAAAAACATGAAATTTTTTGCAATTAAAAACGAACAAAAATTAATTAAAAAACTTTCCGAAAAATATTTTTTCAAATAAAAGCAAAGGTAATTTTAAAATTAAGATCAGCAGATACAAATACATTTTAAAATTTAAACTCTAAACGACCAGAAATTACTATTAAAGAATAAATGAAACCAAACCGAACAGAAATTACATAAACAATCATAGCAAAAAAACAAACAACAAATAATAATATAAATGAATAAATAGATCTCAAAGCGAGTAATTCTTAGATTGAATATGAATATCAAGCTTAAAATGAAAAAAATATTTTCCTATTGAACTATAAATGAAACCTAAAACGAACAGAAATAAAATAAAAAATAAATGCAAACAAACATACTATGGATATTAATGTAAATTAATAAATAAATCTTAAAACGAGTGAAACTTAAATTGAATAAACAAATCAAGCTTGAAATGAACAAAAATCCCCTCAAACAATTAAACTTGAACATCCCCCTCCCGTGGCCATAGAAGATAGAAAAGTTCAAGTTCTATTCTGAATTTTACCAAAGAACATAATTCAATTCTAATTTCTCCAGAGAAAATAAAAAGCTTCCACTTCAGGTTACAGATATCTATTTACAGATCTGGATATCTCGTAATGTCTAAGGACTGCTAAAAATATTTATTTTTCTAGCAAAAAATATAGTTTATTCTAAACAAATGATACCCACAAATGGATACGGGCTCGGGGGGTATGGGTCCCACATCTCTGATCGACCTAGACTTACGGTGTAATTAGAGAGAGAGAGAGAGAGAGAGAGACAAGAAAACCACAATTAAGATAGAGCGATGAAGAGGGGGGTGGGGGGGATGATTTTTGAAATTACATAAATGTAATTTTAATTCTAACATAATTTTACGAGAAATTGTAAATTTTGCTCGAGTGTTACAAGTGTGTTTAAATTTTAGTTCCATAAAGCTAAATCCATTTAACACTTCCTTGGATTTGAAATAGAAAGCTAGAAACGTAAAGTGGGATTTTTGAAAATGCACAAATGTAATTTTTATTTTCTACGACAAATTAGGAATTCTGATTGAATCTTATGTTTATGCTTATACTTTAGTTCCATGAAGATAAACCAAGTTGACAATTCCTTAGAGATGACATGTAAACCTAGACATAAAGTAGGATTTTCAAAAAATTACAAAATATAATTTTTATTTTTGACTTAATTTTTTAAGAAAAGTCCTAAATTTTCATCGAAAGCTACGACTGAGTTTATATTTTAGTTTCAGGAAGCTAAGGCAGGTGACACTTCCCTGGATTTGACTTATAAAGCTCGAAACGTAAAGTAGGATTTTTGAAAATGCACAAATGTAATTTTTATTTTCTACGACAAATTAGGAATTCTGATTGAATCTTACGAAAATGAAGAATTCATACACAATTTCAACTAGCTAAGGGTGAATGTTTTAAATTTAAGCCATTTTATTGCGAAAACACGCAAAAGTTAGAAAAAATAAAAAATATTCCTTTATTACTTCTGCAATACGGGTAAAAATAAAGAATTCATACACATTTTCAACTAGCTAAGGGTAAGTGTTTTAAATATGAGCCATTCTTTTGCGAAAACACACAAAAGTTAGATAAAACCGGCTTGTTTTCGAGTTTACACAGCGTAAACTTGAGTTTTTTCTGTGCTGTAGTACAAAAGTATCAATAAACTGATAAATAAAGAAAACGGCTATCCCATGAAAGCTAGCAGCAATGTTAAGCATAAATAACTCCAGGGTGATAAAAGGGTAGGCCTACTTCCTTGTTAGCTAGGACACACTAGAGAATTTGTATCGCGAAGATCAGACAATAAGCGGTTTTTACGGTCTGTATACCAGACAGTTAGCTTCGGCTCAGTTGAATCTACGTTGTAACTACGTTTTTATTAAATATTTGATATATAAAGAAGGTATTTTGATGAATTAGGTTAGGTGTTTAATATAATGCGTTCTGGGCGGCTTCCCCCATGAAAACTTCCTTCATGGAAAGACCCTGCCATATAACCCCTGACCCTCCCCCCCCCCCACCTACCAGAAAAAATCCCCCCTGAAAACGTCTGTATACTTCCCAATAGCCAATACTATATGTTAACATTGGGTAAAGTTAATAACTTTCAGCCCTCCCCCCGGGGACTTCGGTGGATTAGGTCATCGAAAAAGACATAATTATCATATTTTCGACCATGCTGAACAAAATGGCTATTTGAAAATTTTGATCGGGTGACTTTGGAAAAAATAGAGCGTGGGAGGGGTCCTTGTTGCCCGTCATTTTTTGGTCACTTAAAAAGGGACTAGAACTTTTAATTTCCGTTCCAATGAGCCCTCCCACGATATTCTAGAACCACTGGGTTGATACGATCACCCCGGGGAAAAAAAAGAAAATAAATAAACTCGCATCCGTGATCTTTCTTCTGGCAATGAGCCATTCTGTTGCGAAAACACACAAAAGTTAGAAAAAATGCAAAATATTCCTTTATTACCTCTGCAATACGGGTAAAAATTAAGAATTCATACACATTTTCAACTAGCTAAGGGTAAATGTTTTAAATATGAGCCATTCTATTGCGTAAACACACAAAAGTTAAAAAAATGCAAAATGTTCCTTTATTACCTCTGCAATACGGGTAAAAACGAAGAATTCATACACATTTTCAACTAGCTAAGGGTAAGTGTTTTAAATATGGGCCATTCTGTTGCGAAAACACACATAAGTTAGAAAAAATACAAAATATTCCTTTATTACCTCTGCAATACGGCTAAAAATGAAGAATTCATACACATTTTCAACTAGCTAAGGGTAAGTGTTTTAAATATGCGCCATTCTGTTGCGAAAACACACAAAAGTTAGAAAAAATACAACCTGACCCCCTAATTGAAGGATATGAATTAGAACCATGGGAAAGTAATTTCATCGTATTTTGCATTTCCCACAAGAGGACACAGTGGTGCGCCACTTAACCTGATGTAAGTTAACCTAGAAATGTTAGGTAACTTAACCTAATCTAACCTAACCTGACCTTGGTGGTGAGGGTCCTACCCGTGTCAGGATTTCGGCCCCGTGGCCCCGGGGTTGGGGGGGGGGGCTTGTGGTCACCTTGAAATGTTAGGTAACCTAACCTTGGTGGTGGGGGTCCGACCCGTGGTAGGCTTTCAGTCCCCGTGGCCCCCGGGGGTGGGGGAGCTAGTCTAACCTAAATTAACCTAACCTAACATAATCTAACCTAACCTAACCATACACCTAACTTTTTGTTGAGGGGGCGGGAGCCCCTCCCCCCAAAATAAAAAACCTTAACAAAAGAGGCTGCCGTTAATTAACCTAACCTAACATAATCTAACCTAACCTAACCATACACCTAACTTTTTGTCTGTCTCTAACCTAATACAAGGGATTTCAAGAGCGATGGTTGTGGCGGTGGGGGAGCTCCACACCTAAGAACTTTTCTTTCTCGTACGTAGGCTAAGCTAGTCACCATATACCTAATCAATCTTTGATAGTTTTACAGAAATTCTCACTTCCCATTGATGTTCTCCTATGTCCAAAACAAAGTCGAACGTAACAATTAATTAATCTGCATTGTAGATGTCTCGTTTGACACAAATAGTCTATGCAATGTAAGAAGTATTGTTTTGAAACCATTCTCCGCGAGTGAAAAGTGGCAATTATAGTGAGTGTTAATTGATATATAGAAAGGTAATTATTGTTCTAAATCAACAGTTTGCACAATTTCATAAATAAATAACCGTTAGGTTAGTATATTTAAGAGTGTTGAAAAGCTTTAAAAGTCAGTATATGCTGAAATAGAGGACAAGATAGAAAATAATGGAAGGTTCTTCAAATGCAAGCCCGGCAATGTTTGATGTGAGTTCAATAATATGTCTTTTCAGTGTGTTTTCCAACGAAAATAAGCAAAACATGATGAAATAAGCCTTCAGCTGCAATTTACACCAAAAGGACAAGATACTTATCTAAAGCATGAAAATTAAAAATGTAAAATGTATATTTCAATGAAATAATAGCCTTCTTAATAATTTAAAATCAATAAACCATGGGAAGTGGTTTTCTTTAATATTGTTTGTGAATGATTAAAAGAAGATGAGTGACAGAAAACATTTTGAAACTAAACAAAACTTTAAATTTGGTAAATTGTCAAATGTTGTCAAAATGTAATTTTTTCCTGAAATTGAAACCTCTTAGTTTAACTCAGGTATTGAACCTTTGGTAGATATAATGGTTCGAAAATAAACTATTCCCGTAATACAGAAAATTTAAGTTTGAACAATTATTCGTTATTATTTCATCATATCTTCGGTTTAGTCTGGTAGCTCTTTACTTTTAGTTAAAAAGTGTCCTCTTGTGGGAAATACAAAATACGATGAAATTACTTTCCCAAGGTTCTAATTCATATCCTTCAATTAGGGGGTCAGGTTGTATTTTTTCTATATTTTGTGTGTTTTCGCAACAGAATGGCGCATATTTAAAACACTTACCCTTAGCTAGTTGAAAATGTGTATGAATTCTTCATTTTTAGCCGAATTGCAGAGGAAATAAAGGAACAGTTGTCATATTTTCGAACTAGTGTGTGTGTATGAACTAGAAAGGCCCATATATAACACATTCACCCTTTAGCTAGTTTAAATTGTGTATAAATTCTTCATTTTTACCCGTTTTGCAGAGGTAATACAGGATCATTTTGCATTTTTTTCTAACTTTTGCGTGTTTTCGCAATAGAATAGCTCATATTTAAAAAATTTACCCTTAGCTAGTTGAAAATGTGTATGAATTCTTCATTTTTACCCGTATTGCAGAGGTAATAAAGGAATATTTTGTATTTTTTCTAACTTTTGTGTGTTTTCGCAACAGAATGGCTCATTGCCAGAAGAAAGATCACGGATGCGAGTTTATTTGTTTTCTTTTTTTTTCCCCGGGGTGATCGTATCAACCCAGTGGTTCTAGAATATCGTGGGAGGGCTCATTGGAACGGAAATTAAAAGTTCTAGTCCCTTTTTAAATGACCAAAAAATGACGGGCACCAAGGACCCCTCCCACGGTCTATTTTTTCCAAAGTCACCCGATCAAAATTTTCAGATAGCCATTTTGTTCAGCATGGTCGAAAATATGATAATTATGTCTTTTTCGATGACCTAATCCACCGAAGTCCCCGGGGGAGGGCTGAAAGTTATTAACTTTACCCAATGTTAACATATAGTATTGGCCATTGGGAAGTATACAGACGTTTTCAGGGGGGATTTTTTCTGGTAGGTGGGGGGGAGGGTCAGGGGTTATATGGCAGGGTCTTTCCATGAAGGAAGTTTTCATGGGGGAAGCCGCCCAGAACGCATTATATTAAACACCTAACCTAATTCATCAAAATACCTTCCTTATATATCAAATATTTAATAAAAACGTAGTTACAACGTAGATTCAACTGAGCCGAAGCTAACTTTCTGGTATAAAGACCGTAAAAACTGCTTAGTGTCTGATCTTTGCGATACAAATTCTCTAGTGTGTCCTAGCTAACAAGGAAGTAGGCCTACCGTTTTATCACCCTGGAGTTATTTATGCTTAACATTGCTGCTAGCTTTCATGGGATAGCCGTTTGTCTTTATTTATCAGTTAATTGATACTTTTGTACTACAGCACAGAAAAAACTCAAGTTTACGCTGTGTAAACTCGAAAACAAACCGGTTTTATCTAACTTTTGTGTGTTTTCGCAACAGAATGGCTCATATTTAAAACACTTACCCTTAGCTAGTTGAAAATGTGTATGAATTCTTCATTTTTACCCGTATTGCAGAGGTAATAAAGGAATATTTTGTATTTTTTCTAACTTTTGTGTGTTTTCGCAACAGAATGGCTTATATTTAAAACACTCACCCTTAGCTAGTTGAAAATGTGTATGAATTCTTCATTTTCGTAAGATTCAATCAGAATTCCTAATTTGTCGTAGAAAATAAAAATTACATTTGTGCATTTTCAAAAATCCTACTTTACGTTTCGAGCTTTATAAGTCAAATCCAGGGAAGTGTCACCTGCCTTAGCTTCTTGAAACTAAAATATAAACTCAGTCGTAGCTTTCGATGAAAATTTAGGACTTTTCTTAAAAAATTAAGTCAAAAATAAAAATTATATTTTGTAATTTTTTGAAAATCCTACTTTATGTCTAGGTTTACATGTCATCTCTAAGGAATTGTCAACTTGCTTTATCTTCATGGAACTAAAGTATAGGCATAAACATAAGATTCAATCAGAATTCCTAATTTGTCGTAGAAAATAAAAATTAAATTTGTGCATTTTCAAAAATTCCACTTTACGTTTTTAGCTTTCTATTTCAAATCCAAGGAAGTGTTAAATGGATTTAGCTTCATGGAACTAAAATTTAAACACACTTGTAACACTCGAGCAAAATTTACAATTTCTCGTAAAATTAAGTTAGAATTAAAATTGTGTGTTTTCGCAACAGAATGGCTCATATTTAAAACACTCACCCTTAGCTAGTTGAAAATGTGTATGAATTCTTCATTTTCGTAAGATTCAATCAGAATTCCTAATTTGTCGTAGAAAATAAAAATTACATTTGTGCATTTTCAAAAATCCTAATTTACGTTTCGAGCTTTATAAGTCAAATCCAGGGAAGTGTCACCTGCCTTAGCTACTTGAAACTAAAATATAAACTCAGTCGTAGCTTTCGATGAAAATTTAGGACTTTTCTTAAAAAATTAAGTCAAAAATAAAAATTATATTTTGTAATTTTTTGAAAATCCTACTTTATGTCTAGGTTTACATGTCATCTCTAAAGAATTGTCAACTTGCTTTATCTTCATGGAACTAAAGTATAAGCATAAACATAAGATTCAATCAGAATTCCTAATTTGTCGTAGAAAATAAAAATTACATTTGTGCATTTTCAAAAATCCCACTTTACGTTTCTAGCTTTCTATTTCAAATCCAAGAAAGTGTTAAATGGATTTAGCTTCATGGAACTAAAATTTAAACACACTTGTAACACTCGAGCAAAATTTACAATTTCTCGTAAAATTATGTTAGAATTAAAATTACATTTATGTAATTTCAAAAATCATCCCCCCCCACCCTCCTCTTCATCGCTCTATCTTAATTGTGGTTCCCTTCTCTCTCTCTCTCTCTCTCTAATTACACCGTAAGTCTAGGTCGATCAGAGATGTGGGACCCATACCCCCCCAACCCACATCCATTTGTGGGTCTCAATTGTTTAGAATAAACTATATTTTTTGCTAGTTAAATAAATATTTTTAGCAGTCCTTAGACATTACGAGATATCCAGATCTGTAAATAGGTATCTGTAACCTGAAGTGGAAGCTTTTTATTTTCTCTGGAGAAATTAGAATTGAATTATGTTCTTTGGTAAAATTCAGAATAGAACTTGAACTTTTCTATCTTCAATGGCCACGGGAGGGGGATGTTCAAGTTTACTTGTTTGAGGGGATTTTTGTTCATTTCAAGCTTGATTTGTATATTCAATTTAAGTTTCACTCGTTTTAAGATTTATTTATTAATTTACATTAATATCTATAGTATGTTTGTTTGCATTTATTTTTTATTTTATTTCTGTTCGTTTTAGGTTTCATTTATAGTTCAGTAGGAAAATATTTTTTTCATTTTAAGCTTGATATTCATATTCAATCTAAGCATTACTGGCTTTGAGATCTATTTATTCATTTATATTATTGTTTGTTGTTTGTTTTTTGCTATGATTGCTTATTTAATTTCTGTTCGTTTTGGTTTCATTTATTCTTTAATAGTAATTTCTGGTCGTTTCGAGTTTAAATTTTAAAAGGTATTTGTATCTGCTGAGCTTAAGTTTAAAATACCTTTACTTTTCTTTGAAAACATATTTTTAGGAAATTTTTTTAATTAATTTTTGTTCGTTTTTAATTGCAAAAAATTTCATGTTTTTAAAAATTTCTTATTTCAAAATCAATTATAACGACCACAGAGTTTCACCCAAAATCATCCTCTAAAATGTCTCAAACTGTTTCACCCTTTGTGTGAACCTATAGTTTTTAATTATGTTTTATCTTCTTTCAGGATAAATCTTTGAAATTTCCTATTGAATATACCCCTCAGGCTTGGAATAGCCCATTTTGTCGTAAATGCAGGTCTACAATGTTCGAATTGTTGAGCATAAGCACATGTGCGAATGTATTCCGTCTTAAGTGTAGAAGATGTAAAACCCCTATCACAGTTGACATGAGTAATGAACAATTGTTATAAGTGCTGTCTTTGAAAATAAATCAAAAAGATTTTAGTGTCCTATGAGTAAAGTGCTTTAAACAAATGTAAGTGAATTTGTCTATTAATAAAAAAAAAATGTATACAACAGTGTCTTTATTCTACACTTTACATGTCTTCTTCTTCGGTGTATAGGCATCTGACGTGAACCACTAGTGCTGGTAAATCATTTGGATTCACTCTAGACTGACCCTAATTCGTTAGCCTAACCTGACCAGAAAAGAAAGGGAACATTTTCGATTTCGAAACAATATTATTGAATAATTACAACAACAACATCAATAATTCTATGCATATACAATTAGCGATAGAGTTTATTGTCTTCGATATGTTTCACTAATGCACTTAAAGCTCATTGAAGTCTATTCACATGTGCTATATCAACTTTTGCGGCAAAACATAATTGATCCTCCATTTTAAATTTGCTCAAGGATATCACATATCTTGTATATACTGCATCCCATTCCAGACAAAGCCGTGATCCTTTCGTAATTTCCACCGCAATGTTTGGTGCTCTTGCACCATTATCATCAACTCCACTCTCAACTTCTAATAGGGTAAACATTCCACTCATTGCCATCACAAATATATATCCAAATGAGTAAACTCAAACTGTTCTTCTTCTCACTCCTTGAATTCTATTCACAGACTAATAAAACTCTATCAAAACCCCCTTCCTTATATTCCCTCCACCGCTAATATGTAAACAAAGCCCTCTGATTGGCTGAGAAGGAAACATGTGATCTAACTGTATCCGGGGAAACTCATAGCATTTGGCTCGAGAGTAATAACAACAAATACTATTTCTGGACACCATGACATTCGCGATCGATTACGCAATTAAGTTCTCGGAAATTCACTTCCCCCTCGAGTCCTAGATCAATAACATTGTTCCCGTTAGAATTCAATGCGCATGTGCAACCTTCGTTCCGGAGTTATTACGCATAGAAACATCAAATAAATCGACCTTGGAAAAAGAGGTCATTGACTGATTACGCAATCATTCTCCCTAGGGAGGCTATGCCCATATATGGAGCCCTGTCAGTATTCTATGCCCATATAAGGAGCCCTGTCACGAGCTTTAGGGTCACCTCTACTATTCTGGTCTGAAGGGGCTTCATTAATGATTTGAACAACAGGATTTATTTGTGATGAGTATATGTAGCATATGGAGAATGAGAGTGGTAAAAGGGTTAAAACTGCTTACCAGTTAAGGTAGGTCCAAGAGGGTGGTAACCCTCACTCAATTTAATATAAATGTTGGAATAAAATCATTGCTATCAGTCTATGGAAACGGTTAGCGATGACAAGAAGATTTTGTGACTTGACTTAGCTTTACTTCTTGGCTGCGTTCTGCATAGTACATAAATACCAGTTAAGCAGTGTTGCCAATATAAAATATGCTTTAGCATTGGAATAAGCTAAAAAGTTGAAACTAATAGAGTCGTAGGCGCTAAGATAGTAGAAAGCTAACATGAGCTCCGAAACGAACACCGTGCTGCCATCTACAATTAAGTCTAACGCCGACGGGCTATAATTTATTCAAGGATTATCGATCGAGTCTAATGGGGTCAAGGTCAATTGATTTGTTGTTGTTCGTCCAGGTGTAATGACACTGGGGGTGATTTACATAATCGGTGGGGAATGTATTGATCTAGGACAAGAGGGGGAAGTGAATTTCCGAGAACTTGATTTACATAATCGATGGGGGAGTTTTTTGATCCAGGACTCGACTAGGACAAGTGGATTTCTGAGAATTTGAGTCAAGGTCAATTTATTTGTTGTTTCCATGTGTAATGACACTGGGGGTGATTTATATAATCGGTGGGGGAATGTATTGATGCGATAACGCTAAACAGGATCACCTGTCTCCTTCTCAACCAATCAGGGAGTCGGTTACATATTAGCGGGAGAGGATTGCAGGGAATATAAGGCAAGGATTTTTGCTAAAGTTTTTATTTGTCTGTGAATAGAATTCAAAGGAGCGGGAACAGTTTGACTTTACTCATTTGGATATATTTGTGCTGATGATGAGTGGAATGTGTACCCTATTAGAAGTTGATAGTGGAGTTGGTAGCAATAATATAAGAGCACCAAGCATTGTGGTGGAAATAACGAGAGGATCACGGCTTTGTCTGGAATGGGATGAAGTATGTGTAAGATATTTGATATCCTTGAGCAAATTTAAAATGGAGGATCAATTATGCTTCGCTGCAAAAGCTGATAGAGCGCATGTGAATAGACTTCAATGTGCTTTAAGTGCATTAGTGAAACATATCGAAGACAATAAAAAGTATCACTAATTGTACATGCCTAGTATTACTGTTGTAATTATCCAATAAATTTGCTTCAAAATCCAAATTTTTCCCTTTCTTTTTGTTTTTAGAATTTTAGGATAAAGAATCATGGTCAGTCTAGAGTCAGCAGTCAGAGTGAAAGGATTGAAAAATGAATAAATTTGAGAAAGAGAGAATTAGATCGAATCTTGTGTTTATGGAAAAACATTTGATTTTGGATGATGATTTTCTCGCTATCAGTCAGTGGAAACGGTTTCGGGGGATAGGGCCATTTTACGCTTTAAAAATTTTCAAAATACCGTCCTCCAGAGCAATAAAATCTCTTTAGATTGTGAGGCGAAGCTAGTGGAACTGAACGATCCTTGATTTCCAAATCAAATCAAAGAACATCGAGCCATTGCAGTCTCCTACGCCCATGCACAAAGAAACAGTTCTAACAGCATGCAGTTGTTTAGAAATATTCGAAAGTTGGATGAGGGTGAGGGCATGGTCAAGGCGCTGACCAAATTAATTGGCACCGCTAATGGCGCTATTTCTCTTTTGAGAAATACCCATTATCCTATGTTACTGTCTGCAGAGGATCAGCTCGGGATTGAAAATCAAAAAATGTGTTGGGTGTGTAAGGGGGTGTTTGAAGAGGGGAATAAGGGGAAAGGGACTAGAGGGAAAAGAGGGGGGAAGGGGAAAGTCGGAGATCATAATCACTTGTGGCAGGAAATATCATCAGGGGGTAGTAATTTTAGAAGGGTAGCACATCAATCATGTAATTTGAATGTAACCCAGCAGTTTTTTATTCCAGTTTTTATTCATAATTCAAATTATGATTTAAAATTTATTTTATCGGCATTGGCACGCATGCACAGGGAGGGAGGGTGAGTAGATAGTCCATGGGTAAATAATACATTTACCTATAACATCATCCCCAAATCAGCAGAGAAGCTAGTGCTTCTCTAGTTGAAATGGCAGGTAGTGAATAATGGGCATACGTATCTGAATAAAATCAGGTTTTTAGATTCTTTTAGTTTTTTCCCCAAGGCATTGAGTCAATTGATTCAAGTGCAAAAAAGTGACAATTTTGATAGTTTTCCTTTGCTTAAACAGCACTTTCATGACAGTGAAATGTATGACCTATTGACCTGTAAAGGTGTATATGCATACGACTATTACTGTTCTGGCGCTCGCTTAAGCGAGGAGAAACTACCTCCAATTGAAGCTTTCTATAATTCACTCACCAACAGTGAATGCACTGCCGAGGAATATGAATTGGCCAAGAAGGTCTGGGCTAAGGGTAATTGCAAAAATGGGTGGGATTATTGTAGACTGTACTTGGCCAGTGACGTTTTAACTCTGTTAGATATTGTCCGCAAAAACACAGATCAAATCTATTCAGAGTTTGGACTAGATATAGGATATTATTTTTCCACACCACATTTGGTGATGGACTTTATTTTAAAAATTAGTAGGGAAGAAATAGGGTTGATCACTGATGTATATAAACAGCTTTTTTTAGAAATACCAATGCGGGGTGGGTATATTTTTCATGGGGATCGCGTTTTGACAACAGATCCAAGCGGGCAAGACACAGGTGTAAAGTCAAAGGCAGTTTTCTTGGACATGAATTCATTGTACCCCTCGGCAATGTCTCACTACTCTTTGCCGTGTGGGAACTATAAATGGCTTGAGAATCCTTATGAGATCCCTAACCTTAACACCGTCGAGGGCGATAAGTTACAAGGATGGCTCATTGAAACCGACCGTCACACTCCATTCGTGCTTTATTGTTCAGCTAGTGATTTTATTCTTCCATTTATTAATTGACCATTAACCTAAAACACACTAAGTCCATTCAATCGATCATTGGTTGAGGATATGGGGAATCACTGGACCCCCTCTAAGCAAAAACTGATTGCGGATCTGGACCCTAAAGAGAAAATCGTTGTTCATCATGTGCTTTTGCACTGGATGGTGAACAATGGTTTCAAGATCACCAAAATACATAAGGTCCTGCAATTCAGTCAAAAATCTTATTTAAAGACGTTTATAGACACCTTTTTTGATGAACGCTCTCGGGGAAACACTAAAGTAGAGAAGGAAATGTACAAGCTCATTCTAAATTCAGCCTTTGGAAAAATGTGTGAAAGAGTACGGAGCAGATCTCGTTGCGACGTCGTGACTGACCCTCAAGAGTGTGCACGAGTTATTGCAGACCCCAATTTTACATCGTTCACGTGCAGAAAGACTAGCATGGTTCTTCTACACAGGAAAAAGAGAAATGTGGTACTGAACAAGAATATAGCAGGAGGTAGTTCAGTACTTGAAATTTCCAAAAAGCTCATGTTGTCGTTTTTTTACAATGTGTGCAAGGTACAATGGCCAAGGGAGGGGGAGGTTCAAATTTACTATTGGTATACAGATTCTCTGCTGTTCTAAGTCAAACCGGGGATTTATTGGGGGATTTAGAAAATGGGATGCACATCAGCTCGCGGATGGATTTCACTAACTGGAATCCATCCCTCTACCCCGAGTTGGTGAAACGTCAGGCCCCCAACCAACTACTCATGTTAAAATCAGAGACGAGGAGTGATTTGATATCCAAGGGGGTGTTCCCGGGTCCTAAAGTTTATTGCGTCGAAACTTTTAACAGGGATGTAAAGCAGGCGTGTAAAGGGGTGCCTACACATTTTTTAAAGAACAATTTCAAGTGTGTACAGAGACTGTGTAAAGAGTAGCCTAGTGCCGAGAGCACAAGTGCTTGCAATTCGCTCTCTAATGTACAGAAATTATACTGTTAGAGTGGAAAAGAATGCAATGTCATGTATATCCGACAAAGTCTTTGTGCTCGAGAATGATGTAAATGTACTCCCCACGGCCACTATAGAATTTCAGACCGGGTTGAATGCATGGCTATAGCAATCAACTTGGTCTGGATAAATTAACCTAACTCAAACCTATTCTGATAAATTAACCCAACCCAATCAAACCTAACCTTTCATGAATTAAATGCTCCAACCCAACCTAACCTTTCATGAATTAAATGCTCCAACCTAATCCCAACCTGTAGCAGCAGTGACGGCAAATATTGTATACTGTTTTGATCTCGGGGGGGGGGGTCCTGCCCGCGGCCGGCCTTCGGCCCGCGATTACCGGGGGTGGGGGGTCCCACCCGTGGCCGACTTTCGGCCCGCGGCTCCCTGGAGGGTGGGGGGGGGTATAAATTCATAGTGTTCAACTGTGCTATTGTTCATGTTCGTGTTTTTATTTCAAGTGTTGTTGTACAAATAGTGCTATTGTACAAAAATGTGTGTGTGCTCTAATAGTGTTCTTGCTGGACAAAAAGTGTTTTTTTTTATGACAATAAATGTTGTTGTACATATAGTGTTGTTCATGATGGACAAAAAGTGTTTTTTTATGTCAATAAATGTTGTTGTACATATAGTGTTGTTCTTGATGGACAGAAAGTGTTTTTTATAATAAATATTGTTCTTGTTGTTAATAAATATTATTGTTGTTCTTGTTGAACAAGTGTTTTTGTTCAATAAATGTTGTTCTTGTTGAACAAGTGTTCTTATATCGAATAAATGAATGAAATATTGTTTTTGTTGTTCTTGAATAGATAGATCTAAGGAAAAATTACTACTTATTCATTGGACAAGTATGGTTTACAGTTAGTTGTAGTCTGACTGTTGTCAACAGCAGCACTATGTAACAATTTAAAGCACCATTCAGGTCTTCGTTTCTGTGTGGTCCATCAATGTCTGGGAAAACAACACTTTTAGCTAAAATAATTCAAAATTGTAATAAAATGTTTTTGTAAAACCAAAGAAAATTTATTATTGCTATAGTATTTGGCAGGAGTCCTACAGTCAAATAAAAGCTATTGCCGCATCCATACCAATATAATTCATACGAGGACTTGTTGTTTTCAATAGTATTGAACCAAACTCATGGCTTATTATAGATGATATGGCTGAATCGATTGTACAGTTCTCTCAGGAAATGCTGCAGCTGTTCACTGGTTACTCTCATCAAGAAAAAATTTCCATAATCCTAGTTCTACACAACCTGTTTCATAAGAGCAAATGATGAGAACCCTTGCTTTGAATTGCACCATCTATATTACCTATCGAGTTGTTCGTGATTCTAGCTCGCTAACAACTCTCAATAAGCAAATATACCCCGGTGCTCCCAAATTTCTGCTGTCAGCGTACACTCAGGAGATAAATAAGCCCTATATTTTACTAGATCTTAATCAGAGCACACCCGAGGATCTACGTGTAGTCACAGATATTTTTGACAAAGAATTTACTGTATATCTTCCGGTGAACAGTAGAAAAATCTATTAGTTGCCGTTATGACACTGAAGAAACTACACGAACAACGGCATTTATTTTCCGTTTTAGGTACTTCAAAACCTCCACTCAGTAAGGCCATACTCAAAGATGGTGTTGACAATAATTTCATTAATCTAATTTCTGAACTTTGTTTAAATTTAACTGAGGGCAATGTACACTTGCCAGAAGGTGTTAGACAACCGACAAAGCAACATCGTTCCACTGTACGTGCCTTGGCTTGCAAAAACAAAGTAAAAATTTTTAAAAGAAAACGTCTCCTTCAAGCGGGCGGTAGCTTTTTTACACATATACTGCCAATAATTACAGGACTTGTAAACATTTTTCTCTAAAGAATGGATTAGCCCTATAAATTGACACCATTTGAACTTATCCTCTCGCCCGAGGAACATTTTGAAGACAATCTAAGCAAATTCATTAATAATGAGAATATTGCTGATGATAAAAAGCTAGTTTTACTTCAAGATGCATTGCGACGTGTGGACAAACATAGACCTTACCGTGAGCGACCCGCCATCACAGATCCCCCTAAACAGGAAACATCTCCCGAAGATTCTGCAGTGCAATCAAAGGAGAAGGGATTTAATTCCATAGTGTCAACAATTGGAAACCTAATGCCAGTGACCTATCGAGAACAGAGTAAAAGAGTATTAGCATATCCCATGTTGGAAACTGATGATCAAGTCCAAGTTGACAGCGCAGGGAAACGAATTATAATTCAGAGGAAAAGTTAAAATCTAGTTGATTTAATTTGTGATATGGTGACGAATCGTAAAGGAATTTTATCATTTGACAATAATCCATACACCTTTCTAGGTGCATCAAACTTCCCCAAAAGTCTTATTGGCAATAAGCAAATTCTAAAGAAACTAAGAGAATATAGTCCTCCAACAACACCACCACCACCATTTAAAAAAGAAGAAGATTCAATATTGGAAAATACTAGCAGCAGCAATGATTTTATAACACCTGTGACTAGTCAAAAGCGAAGACGGATTTAATCACCCTCCAGTATACAAAAAGGGAGTGGATATTAAACTACTTATTTGCATTCAAACTGGTTGAAGTTCTAAAGCATTTCTACGAAAATGTTGGTTAAGCGGGACGTGTAATTTCCCCCACAACGCTTTCTAAAGTTGCCTCTGACATAGATGGCGGCAGCACATAAAAACAAGCAAAAGAGTATCTCGAGAATGAACCGAGTCGCACACTGCATAGGAATCGCAGCCTTCGTGGCAAACAATATCGACAGAATAAAGCTTTCTTACCTTTGCATATAATGCAAACTGATCTTTTAACTTTAGACACGATTCAAAGGCGTCACAATGCACCCTACAAAAATATTCTAGTGGCAATCAGTGTCTTTAGTCGCTATGCCTCTGCCGTTCCACTGCAATCAAAGAGAGGTGTTGAAGTTGCTCATGCTTTAGAAAGTATTCTTGAACAGGATTGCTATAAAAAAATTCAATCAGATCGCGGTAGCGAATTTGTACCAAGGGACAGAAAGATTCTTATATAAGGTTTTCGGACAAGGCGGTTCTAATGGTGTAATTTGTTTTGATCTGAGTCTATTTTTAGGAGTTATAGGTTATTATATTTCTTAACTTTGGACGTGATCGTCTCATAATAGGTTCCTAGCTACCGCTGAAACCTGGATAACTAAGTCCAATATTTGCCATGGTTTGTTCTTTACTAGGTCTCAGCCGTCTCTAGTGCAATGATACCAATGAAACTTACATAGTCCCTATATATGATTGATAATTGCTATGGGCTTGAATTCGTTCTTTACTGTAACCCATTTATAGTGAACTCTATTGATACTTTATGTAATTAACTTCCATCAACTTTCTTACGCCTAACTTGCTTAGAAGAAACCATATTACTGCTTAAGCTATGCATTCTTACACCCTCATATATTATAACCTAGACGTCACAATCAATGTCGTCAGAGCTAACGTCATAATATAGCGTTTTTTCTATTTACGTCATAGTTGTTCTAAAACTAAAACGCGGATTTTTATCTACCCCGGATATAAGTTTTAATCGATTGTATCTTGGATCATTCACCCACGCAAGCGTACTCTTATTCAATATTGTCACAAGATGTCACAAGTTTTAAAATGAGCCATTAAATAGCTCTTTATTATGATGATTAAATACCTGCGATTAAGATATCATTCATCAATATTGACCATGAAAATGCAGTTTTTTCTTTAAAAAGGATTTTAAAATGATTTTATATCAATAACAACTTTTTTAATTACAAAAGGTTTTTAACCCCCTCAAATACCTTAAAAATGAGCCATTAAACAGCTCTCGAGTGCCCCGCTATCTGAGGAAAAGAAGAGAAGAAGAAGAAAAAAGAAGAGAAAAAAGATGTCGTGGTTACAGCCACTTTTCTTGATTTTCTAACCAGTATATTCCCCTTGTTGTTCAAGCCAAGGGACTATAAGTTTCTTATATAGGGTTTTTGAACAAGGCGGTTATAGTAGTGTACTTTTCTTTTCACCTGATTCCATTTTTAGGAGTTTAGGAGTTATTTGGGTCGTGATCGTCTCTTACTAGATTGCTAGCTACCACTGCAACTCGGATGCTTAACAAAATGGTTGTCTGAAAATTTTGACTGGATTTGTTTGGGGAGATGATGGATGAGGGGGGGACCTAGAAAAGGGACCTAGAACTTTCAATTTCCAATCCAATGAGCCCTTCTGAAGTTTATGTGACGATCCATTCCATATAAATCTTGTATGTCCCCGGGGCATAACTTATAAACCTTATCCTGAAGGATCTGGGGGTCTTTAATCTACAAAGATATAATTACTGGACCCTTCAACTACTCTGAACAAAATTATAACCTCAAAATTTGGATTGGACGTATTTGGGGAAACGATGGACGTAGGGGGGGGGGGGGCTGGTTGCCCTAATTTCACTTTTGACTATTAGAAAAGGCAATAGAACTTGCAATTTTCAGTCGAATGAAACCCATTTGAAGTTTCTACGATAACTCTTTCTATACGAAGTGCCCTGATCTAAAAAAATAAAAACAAAAGAATTAAAAACAAAAAAAGGTTTTGCCCTCATAGTTCTTTACTTAGGCAGCGCTATTGCGCCACCTATGATGTTTGGACTATTTTTTAACAAATGCCTATCTCAAAATTTCTATCAGATGCTTTTCGACCTCGATGCCATAATTTCTAGACCGGTCAACTCCTCTGAGCAAAATGGTTATCTCAAAATTTTGATTGGATATTTTTGGTGATATCATGGACGTGGGGGGCTGTTTGCCCTCCAACTACTTTTGACAATTAAAAAGGGCACTAGCTCTTTGAATTTCCAATCGAATGGTCCCTTTTTAGGTTTTTACGACAACTCCTTGTATGCGAAGTATCCTGGTAAAAAAAAAACAACAATAAAAAATATAATTACTACGTTGTTCCCATATCGCTCTTTACTTAGGCAGTACTATTGCGCTGCCTATGATTTCTGATCGTTTTTCAAATAATGCCAAGAAATCCGGCTTTTGAAAATTTCCAATTCCAACAGAAAATTCCTCAAAGTAAAGTTCCTCTCAAGTAAATACCCCTCCCAACTGATAAATTCCTCGTGGACAAGTCCTCGCATAAAAAAAACAGGAAAATTTCTTGTGGTCGTAATAGCAAATACTATACGTAAAAAAGGGCAAATTTCGTAACTTACAGCCCTTTCCCCTCAGTAGTGAACCTTCAGAGGTTTCTGTGACGCCCATAGGGAAATTAACAAAGGGGAATTAACAAGTGAAGTTCCTATCCCCTCGCACGTGTTTATAGATGGTGAGATTCTCACCCTTCCAATCTCCAAGAATCCAGACATAATTACTCGGAGTTTGGTCGGTATAATAGAAAATTAACAAGTGAAAATCATAACCCCTGTTTCAAGCCCCTTTGTTTTTCTATGACAGCCCCCGTTTCAAGCGCATATCCTATTTCTAGGGGAAATTCCCGTGTGTTTCAATTATTTGGAATATGGGAAGCTCCTAACCCCTCGCCCCTGTTTCTAGGCAAAATTCCCGCGTTTTTTCAGGACAAATCATGTCTCGACACGCTCCCAGGTGATAGAAGCCCTCTGCGACAAAAAACTATCTCCCCAGGTGGTTGAAGCCCCACGATGGCTTTATAGACAAGAAAATACCTCCCCAGGAGGTTGAATTCCCCCGCGATGTTTTTTTTAGTCAAAAACATGCCTTCCCAAGTGTTTTTCATCCTATAAATGTCTAAACATAGCTTCCCAGGTGGTTGAGCCTCCCCATGATGCTTTTATATTAAAAGCCACTTTTATATTATTGGCTTGAAAATGAAGAAAAGTGGGTGAAACGACGATATTCTGTATATAGGGTTTTTTTTTCTCCTCAGATAGCTTGGCATTGGAGTATCGTAGAGAACTATTTAACGGCTCATTTGAAATAAAATTGATGTGATAAAAAAATATTTTGTAATTAAAAAATTAAATTTTGAAATATAATTTTTTTTTACAAAAAACTGTATTTTTCGAGTATAAGATTGATCAATAGCTTCGTAATCGTAGCTTGTAGCTAGACTAAACTTACTGCACCTACTAAACAGCTCAGTGAAACAGAAAAAATCCTTCCTGACGATTCACTAATAGAGTCGTCCAAGGGTTTTCACCTGGGGTTTTCACCAGACAGTTGAAACAGAATGCCATGTCCACCAGGTTAGGAAATTCCCAACGTTACATGACTTTGTTGTTTTATCGAGTTTTACCAGGATCTGCAAATTAAGAAGTGAGGGAGGACAAAAATAGGTATGACCCGTCTCTGAGCAAAAGTGAACCAACAGTATGAGAGCTGCATATACGACATGTTTTTTTCTTTTTCTCGTCAGAATGCTTGGCACTGGAATACTTTAAAAGACGATCATTGGAATAACAAACAATTGCATACATTGGACTTAGTTAGCTTTTTGATTGTTTTAGGTTCGTCTCTTAGTATTTCAAAGGAGAAATCTGCAGGCTTTTTCCTGATTGTAATCAGGTTTTTAATGGTTAATGGTAAAACAGTTCGTGGTAACGAACTGTATAGTATTATAGTAGGAAACGAACTCTTGCCCTTAGTAAACTATGTCATGTCAAATTAGCTAATTAATTTCTTCACACTATGTTTTAAAAATATTTTACACACCGGGATTCAAACCCGAGCCGGTCGGTTGAAAGCCAACTTTCCTAAGCCACTAGACCATTTGGGATATTTCCCAATTGAATGAGTGCTTTTTGAAGTTTCTACGACAACGCTGAAGCCCGATAACACCCTTTACTCTGGATACAACTCTGATTTTTTAGACAAAGCATGCATTTTTTTTTATTTTGCTTTCAGTAAAGCGCAAATGACACTCGCGCTGTAATTAGGGTGCATGGTGGACGACTTCCCAGTTCATATATGTAGTAATGTCTGTTTGATTTTAGTTTGAGTTGAATATCAGTTTTATTTTTCGTATATTAGCCCTTAACTTTATGCCTTTTAAACAATGCATCGTTGGTCATATCGGAGCAAAAAAATTAAAATACTAAGCGGAACAAAATTTAAATACTATGCCATTAGTTGGAATTTCCATGTACAAGCCACAATTAGACTTCTTGTAACGGTATTTATTTAAAGAAAAATTTTGGTTCGTTTTAAATTTAATGTCACTCTTTACATCCATTAAAAAAACAACTTCTTTTTTTTGAAATTAAGTAAAAATAGTAATGCCTCAAAGACATAGAACTGATTTCAAATCCATAATTTTGTAGAAACCTGTAAAAATTCAGTTTAATTGTAAAAACCCAGTTATAGGTCAGGCAGTATACATGCCTGGACTACCATCTACCAAACTACTGTCTCTACACTAACCTCTGCTCTGCTGTAAACTCAATTTTATATTTGTTTTATTTAGTACTAATAGAGTCAATACTACATCTGTACAAGGTGATACATTAAAACAAATGTTTGGGATCGTGATCGATTTCTTAGCATTCATAAGACCTCACTTTTACATTACCTAATATCCGCAATATAAAAATTGTGAAATATCCGGCTAACAGAAACAATCAAAAGACAAAAACGAAGAGAAACAAATGTTAAATGGTACCTAAAACATCACCAGTCATTACAAATCTGAACCAAGAACCTGATGCAGTTTCAATGCCCAGAAGAGTAGTTGGCATAATCTCGAGCCAGTTTCTTCCTTAACCTCACGTTTACAGGCAGTCTAGAATAATTAATGTAACAATTTTAAATATACATCTTCTTAACACAGTCCTTACGATAGCGTTAAGTCATTAAAAAGCTATGTTTCTTTCCTGTATTATTGTTATTATCAGGGTGCTAGAATAGGTTTGAAATAAATGTTAAGAAGACTAAGTCACTAAGGCAAGGAATAAGTGAAGATGAAAAGGTGATGTTGGGTAACCAAAATATTGATCAGGTGGACACCTTCACTTACCTTGATAGTATTGTTAGTAAAAACGGTGGGAGCAGTGAAGATGTTAAAAGTAGAATAGCTAAGGCTTTTGGTGTTTTTTCACAGTTGAAAGAAGTTTCGAAGAATAGTAAAATAAGTCTGCAAACCAATATTAGAATATTGGAAGCTACAGTGACGACGGTGGTCAAATATAGTTCTAAAGCATGGGTCCTCCGAAAAGCGGATGAAGATTTGTTAATGTTTTCCAGAGAAATTGCCTACGGATTGTTCTGGGTACCCGGCTTACTGAACGTATTTCAAACAATAGACTATACAAAAAGTGTGGTTCAATCTCACTTTCTAGGGCTATATTGAGAGAAAGAATAAAGTTCAGGGAAGGGTAGTCCCTAAAACCGTTCTAGCATACCTCTAGGAAAACACTAAAAATCCTCTCAAGGGGAATATATCATTTGAGCAATTTGACAGTTTAGGGAGTTCCCTGTGGTGTTACCCGCTTTGATTGACAGACATGTCAACAAAAAGGACGAAAATTTAATTCACTTTATAATCAAATTGCATTGTCGAACATCAGAATCACATTAGCTTTCGATGATGGCAAGTCCCATGGGAGAATCTTTTTGTTGGCCCTTAATCTTTTTGACGGTCAGTTGACCCTAATGTTCAAGAAATAAATTTTATGGTGCCGCATTTGCTCAAATTTTGATACGATATTTCTGCTTGAGCTTTAGCAACTGTCTCTGTCTAACGGCTCAGTGGCACGTTACTCAGTCTGAAACGTTACAGTGGTTATAGCTATTTTTAGTTCCTATTGGAGTGGTAAGGTACGGGTGTCACCACCTATTGGTGCAAAAATGGTGCTACACAACTTACTGGAGGGGAAAGCCCCTGATGGCGCCAAATATTATAACGGGATGCCCGCGCTTATCACAATGGTTCTGTAACTATAGGGTTTGTTGATACCCAATTTACAGTATATCTTGCCCCAGGGTATGATAACGTGATCGAATGGTCAAATGGCCACTCTAAGGCCAGTAATAACCATATACACAGTTTCAAACTTACATAAAAACTTACACTGAATTTCACAAAAAAGTAGTCTAACCTGTGCATTGACTTACCAAGGAAAGTGATATATAGGTCAATTACACATGGAATTGCATAAGAATATGCTCAAAAGTCTAATAGATACGAAACTTACATGGAAACTTACATTGAATTTCACAAAAAAGTAGTCTAACCAGTGCATTGACTTACCAAGGACAGTGATATATAGGTTTCACCACTGATTGCATAATATGCGATGAGGGACAGGTTTCCGAGTCCTCATTCATGTAAGTCAGATTTCTACTTCATAATATATATATGGCCTACATGCCTTTTAGGGTAAGTTCATTATCCGTGTCAAAAAACCGGTGCGTCTTGGGTATGTGTTAATATATTCAGTTTTTTTTACTATAAAATCGAGTTTCAAATTGGAATTTCGTACAGTTTGAATACTTCATTTATTCTATCTACATATATATTTTACGATCATTTACATTGGTAGAGATATGGAATGTTCTAAGCGAGTTCTGGTGAGTAAATTTTTCTTATATTATAATAAAAAGAAATCCATTTTTGTCTCGTCATTAAGTTAAGGAGGAATTTCCTTTAAAAAAAGCATATTAAAAATATATTTGGTTTAGGCTACGTCTAGGGGTCTTCTTCTTCCTTTTTCTATGACTTTATGTATTTTGCAATTTAGGTATATAAGTTTTAAAAGCGTGGCATATAAAATTGAAAAGGATCTATAATTGTCAACTTTTGGGGTTTCGGTACTGTGGAATTGAAGGGTGAGTGCCCCCATTAATATTCTGAATAAGTAAGAATTGAAGTAGCAAAATAAGCCGTCTGAAAATGCCATCAAAATTAAATTATATTTTTCCATGTTCTCATTTTTTAGAATCTTTAAAACAACAAGCATTAACTAATTTTGATCCACATAATACACTGAATACTCTGGAGCCACAGTCTTTAAAAAGTAAGTCAAAAATGAACCAGACAACGTTTGCCCCTAAATTCAACTTAACTTTTACCTTCCTTACTTACGCTTTTTTCCCCGTGCTGTATTTTCAAGCAAAAACAACAATTTTTGCATAATGTACGAAATTCCTTCCAATTTTTTGGCTGCAAGTTTATGCATCATAAAGATTCAACGGCTATGAAACGTTTTATTGGCCTTTAGAGCTTGATTAAAAAAAACAAGTTTTTTTTTTAACTGAAAGTAAGGGGTGACATTAAAACGAACAGAAATTATTCCGTATATGAAAGGGGCTGTCCCCCCTCAACGCCTCGCTCTTTACGCTAAAGTTTTTTTTTATAATTTTAGAAAATAAAGTTGTGTGACAGAGTCAAAATTTAGTGTAAAGAGCGAGGCGTTGAAGAAGGGACAACCCCTTTCATATATGGAATAATTTCTGTTTGTTTTAATGTCGCTCCTTACTTTCAGTTAAAAAAAACTTGTTTATTTTTAATTTAATTTCTGAACGTTTTTGAATTATTGCAGCTTTGATTTTGGCTCACCGTGCAGGAATAATTAGAATGAAATTTGCATATTAATTTTATTGTTTTGGCTAAATGGCTTTCACAAAATTGAGTTATGACGTAACTTACGAATTAACTTACGTAACAAACTTCTATATTTATATGTTTTTATCACGTGTATTAAGGAGTTTACCCCTAGTCAATACCTCGCTCTTTACGCTAAAGTTCGAATTTTGTTCGAATCACAAATTCTAGAATCACAAAGGCCGGTTAATTAGAATAGATACCTCTTTTGAAAGTGCTAAAAAAAACTTTAGCGTAACGGCGTGATAATACTTAATAATTAAGCGTAATATACTTAATAATTTTTTGGTTTAGGCTACGTCTAGGGGTCTTCTTCTTCCTTTTTCTGTGATTTTAAGTATTTCGCAATTTAGGTATATAAGTTTTAAAAGCATGGCATATAAAATTGAAAAAGATCTGTAATTGTCAACTTTTGATGTTTGGTACTGTGGAATTAGCTAATGTGGAATACTGAATAAGTAAGAATTGAAGTAGCTAATTAAATTGTGCCATTTTTTCAAGTTTTGGGGGTTTGGTACTGTGGAATTGAAGGGGCAGTGCCCCCTCGTAAGCTAAATAGTTTGAAAACTGAAAATAATTTTTATTGTTATTTTAGGATGTTGTTGATCAACCTTCACAACAAAATCGTACAAAGTTGGACGGGCCCCAGGACAACATCGAAACAGGACTAATCAAATCATTAAATTCGATCAGGCCAAGTGTAATTCGCATGGCTCCCCATTCCGAAGGAAAGGAGGATTCTAGTGACCTAGCTGTGATTTTTGACGTAAGTGCAAATAGATATTCTGAAAATATTATAATAATTTATTAAATCAATTCCTTCTATGCTTGAGGTGAATAAGGCTCTTTCGCGATTGACTTATAAAAATATGCGACGCGGTGAAACCGGATTAGCATGTCTCTTTGGGATAATGAGATACGGGTCCCTTCTGGGTGTGACAAATTTATGTCTAAAACCCCCTCAGTTTCTTATATGCATGAGATATCTAACATTGTAATTTAAGGAAAACTGTTATTTGTCATTCACGAAGATAAATATTCTGAGACTTTAATAATAATAATAGTTTGTTAAATATACCCCCATTTATATTTTTATGTTATAGCTTTCAGCAATTCTTCATTTAACTCTTAATAATAATACCTTGAAGTACCGTTCTTTTTTTTATATTTATATATATATATATATATATACATATATATATATATATTAAGATGATTGAAATTTAGGCCTATACGCATATAAGCTACCTGCTTCTGAATAAACAATATATGAGGTAAATAGTCAAAATTAATGCAAACTCAATGAATAGGATATTGCTTACTCGAGGAATAATAATAATAATAATTTCGAATCAGCCACTTATATTCGCCTCGCTCCCCATTCCGAAGGAAAGGAGGATTCTAGGGGCCTAGCTGTGATTTTTACGTAAGTGCAAATGGATATTCTGGAAATATTATAATAATTTATTAAATCGATTCCTTCTATGCTTGAGGTGAATAAGGCTCTTTCGCGATTGACTTGTAAAAATATGCGACGCGATGAAACCGGATTAGCATGTCTCTTTGGAATAATGAGATGGGGTCCCTTCTGGGTGTGACAAATTTATGACTAAAACCCCGTCAGTTTCTTGTATGCATGAGATATCTAAAATTGTAATTTAAGGAAAATTGTTATTTATCATTCACGAAGATAAATATTCTGAGACTTTAATAATAATAATAATAGTTTATTAAATATACCCCCATTTATATTTTTATGTTATAGCATTCAGCAATTCTTCCTTTAACTCTTAATAATAATACCTTGAAGTACCGTTCTTTTATATATATATATATATATATATATATATATATATATATATATATATATATATATATATATATATATATATATATATATATATATATATATATATATATATATATATATATATATATATATTTTAAGATGATTGAAATTTAGGTCTATACGCCTATAAGCTACCTACTTCTGAATAAACAATATATGAGGTAAATAGTCAAAATTAATGCAAACTCAACGAATAGGATATTGCTTACTCGAGGAATAATAATAATAATAATTTCGAATCAGCCACTTATAAGTGTATGGATATAAGTTTCATGGAACTAAAATTTAAACACACTTGTAACACTCGAGCAAAATTTACAATTTCTCGTAAAATTATGTTAGAATTAAAATTACATTTATGTAATTTCAAAAATCATCCCCCCCCCCACCCCCCTCTTCATCGCTCTATCTTAATTGTGGTTCCCTTGTCTCTCTCTCTCTCTCTAATTACACCGTAAGTCTAGGTCGATCAGAGATGTGGGACCCATACCCCCCGAGCCCGCATCCATTTGTGGGTATCATTTGTTTAGAATAAACTATATTTTTTGCTAGAAAAATAAATATTTTTAGCAGTCCTTAGACATTACGAGATATCCAGATCTGTAAATAGATATCTGTAACCTGAAGTGGAAGCTTTTTATTTTCTCTGGATAAATTAGAATTGAATTATGTTCTTTGGTAAAATTCAGAATAGAACTTGAACTTTTCTATCTTCTATGGCCACGGGAGGGGGATGTTCAAGTTTAATTGTTTGAGGGGGTTTTTTGTTCATTTCAAGCTTGATTTGTATATTCAATTTAAGTTTCACTCGTTTTAAGATTTATATATTAATTTACATTAATATCTATAGTATGTTTGTTTGCATTTATTTTTTATTTTATTTCTGTTCGTTTTAAGTTTCATTTATAGTTCAGTAGGAAAATATTTTTTTCATTTTAAGCTTGATATTCATATTCAATCTAAGCATTACTCGCTTTGAGATCTATTTATTCATTTATATTATTGTTTGTTGTTTGTTTTTTGCTATGATTGCTTATTTAATTTCTGTTCGTTTTGGTTTCATTTATTCTTTAATAGTAATTTCTGGTCGTTTCGAGTTTAAATTTTAAAAGGTATTTTTATCTGCTGAGCTTAAGTTTAAAATGACCTTTACTTTTCTTTGAAAACATATTTTTCGGAAAGTTTTTTAATTAATTTTTGTTCGTTTTTAATTGCAAAAAATTTCATGTTTTTAAAAATTTCTTATTTCAAAATCAATTATAACGACCACAGAGTTTCACCCAAAATCATCCTCTAAAATGTCTCAAACTGTTTCACCCTTTGTGTGAACCTATAGCTTCTAATTATGTTTTATCTTCTTTCAGGATAAATCTTTGAAATTTCCTATTGAATATACCCCTCAGGCTTGGAATAGCCCATTTTGTAGTAAATGCAGGTCTACAATGTTCGAATTGTTGACCATAATCACATTTGCGAATGTATTCCGTCTTAAGTGTAGAAGATGTAAAACCCCTATCATAGTTGACATGAATAATGAACAGTTGTGATAAGTCCTGTCTTTGAAAATAAATCAAAATGATTTTAGTGTCCTATGAGTAAAGTGCTTTAAAAAAATGTATGTGAGTTTGTCTATTAATAAAAAAAAATGTATACAACAGTGTCTTTATTCTACACTTTAGATGTCTTCTTCTTCGGTGTATAGGCATCTGACGTGAACCACTAGTGCTGGTAAATCATTTGGATTCACTCTAGACTGACCCTAATTCGTTAGCCTAACCTGACCAGAAAAGAAAGGGAACATTTTCGATTTCGAAACAATTTTATTGAATAATTACAACAACAACATCAATAATACTATGCATATACAATTAGCGATAGAGTTTATTGTCTTCGATATGTTTCAGTAATGCACTTAAAGCACATTGAAGTCTATTCACATGTGCTATATCAACTTTTGCGGCAAAACATAATTGATCCTCCATTTTAAATTTGCTCAAGGATATCACATATCTTGCATATACTGCATCCCATTCGAGACAAAGCCGTGATCCTTTCGTAATTTCCACCACAATGTTTGGTGCTCTTGCACCATTATCATCAACTCCACTATCAACTTCTAATAGGGTAAACATTCCACTCATCGCCATCACAAATATATATCCAAATGAGTAAAGTCAAACTGTTCTTCTTCTCACTCCTTGAATTCTATTCACAGACTAATAAAACTATATCAAAAATCCTTTCTTTATATTCACTCCGCCGCTACTATGTAAACAAAGCCCTCTGATTGGCTGAGAAGGAAACACGTGATCTAACTGTATCCGGGAAACTCTTAACATTTGGCGAGAGCAACAACAACAAATACTATTTCTGGACACCATGACATTCACGATCGATTACGCAATCAAGTTCTCGGAAATTCACTTCCCCCTCGAGTCCTAGTTCCGGAGTCCTAGTTCCTAGTTCCCTAGTTCCAACCTTCGTTCCGGAGTTATTACACATAGAAACATCAAATAAATCGACCTTGGAAAAAGAGGTCATTGACTGATTACGCAATCATTCTCCCTAGGGAGGCTATGCCCATATATGGAGCCCTGTCAGTATTCTATGCCCATATAAGGAGCCCTGTCACGAGCTTTAGGGTCACCTCTACTATTCTGGTCTGAATGGGGCTTCATTAATGATTTGAACAACAGGATTTATTTGTGATGAGTATATGTAGCATATGGAGAATGAGAGTGGTAAAAGGGTTAAAACTGCTTACCAGTTAAGGTAGGTCCAAGAGGGTGGTAACCCTCACTCAATTTAATATAAATGTTGGAATAACATCATTGGTTTTAATCTATGGAAACGGTTAGCGATGACAAGAAGATTTTGTGACTTAACTTGGCTTTACTTCTTGGCTGTGTTCTGTATAATATACAAGTACCAATTGAGGAGTGTTGGGAATATAAAATATGCTTCAACATTGGAGTATGCTAAAAGTTGAAACTAATACAGTCGTAGGCGCTAAGATAGTAGAAAGCTAACATGAGCTCCGAAACGAACACCGTGCTGCCATATACAATTTAGTCTAACGCTGACGGGCTATAATTTATTCAAGGATTATCGATCGAGTCTAATGAGGTTAAGGTCAATTGATTTGTTGTTGTTCTTCCAGGTCTAATGACACTGGGAATGATTTACATAATCGGTGGGGGGAATGTATTTATTTGGAGCAAGAAGGGGGAAGTGAATTTCCGAGAACTTGATTTACATAATCGATGGGGGAATATTTTGATCCAGGACTCGACTAGGACAAGTGGATTTCTGAGAATTTGAGTCAAGGTCAATTTATTTGTTGTTTCCATGTGTAATGACACTGGGGGTGATTTATATAATCGGTGGGGAATTTATTGATGCGATAACGCGAAACAGAATCACATGTCTCCTTCTAAGCCAATCAGAGAGTCGGTTACATATTAGCGGGAAAGGATTTGCAGAGAATACGAGGAAAGGATTTTTTCTTAAGCTTTTATTAGTCTGTGAATAGAATTAAAAGGAGTGAGAACAGTTTGACTTTACTCATTTGGATATATTTGTGCTGATGATGAGTTGAATGTGTACCCTATTAGAAGTTGATAGTGGAGTTGGTAGCAATAATATAAGAGCACCAAGCATTGTGGTGGAAATAACGAGAGGATCACGGCTTTGTCTGGAATGGGATGAAGTATGTGTAAGATATTTGATATCCTTGAGCAAATTTAAAATGGAGGATCAATTATGCTTCACTGCAAAAGCTGATAGAGCGCATGTGAATAGACTTCAATGTGCTTTAAATGTATTAGTAAAACATGTCTAATACAATAAACAGTTTTACTAATTGTACATGCCTAGTATTACTGTTGTAATTATCCAATAAATTTGTTTCAAAATAGATATCTTTCCATTTCTTTTAGTTTTTAGAATTTTAGGCTAAAAAATCACGGTCGTTCTAGAGGCAGCAGTCAGAGTCATAGGATTAAAAAATAAATAAACTTGAGAAAGATAGAATTAGATTGAATCTTGTGTTTATGGAAAAACATTTGATTTTGGATGATGATTTTCTGGCTATCAGTCAGTGGAAACGGTTTCGGGTGATAGGGCCATTTTACGCTTTAAAAATTTTCAAAATACCGTCCTCCAGAGCAATAAAATATCTTTGGACTGTGAAGTGAAGCTAGTGAAAGTGAACAATCCTCGATTTCCGAATTGAATCAAAGAACATCGAGCCATTGCAGTTTCCTACGCCCATGCACAAAGAAACAGTTCTAACAGCATGCAGTTGTTTAGACATATTCGAACGTTGGATGAGGGTGAGGGCATGGTCAAGGCGCTGACCAAATTAATTGGCACCGCTAATGGCGCTATTTCTCGTTTGAGAAATACGCATTACCCTATGTTACTTTCTGCAGAGGATCAGCTCGGGATTGAAAATAAAAAAATATGCTGGGTGTGTAAGGGGGAGTTTGAAGAGGGAAATAAGGGGAAAGGGACTAGAGGGAAAAGAGGGGGGAAGGAGAAAGTCGGAGATCATAATCACTTGTGGCAGAAAATATCATCAGGGGGTAGTAATTTTAGAAGGGTAGCACATCAATCATGTAATTTGAATGTAACCCAGCAGTTTTTTATTCCAGTTTTTATTCATAATTCAAATTATGATTTAAAATTTATTTTATCGGCATTGGCACGTATGCACAGGGAGGGAGGGTGAGTAGATAGTCCATGGGTAAATAATTCATTTACCTATAACATCATCCCCAAATCATCAGAGAAGCTAGTGCTTCTCTAGTTGAAATGGCAGGTAGTGAATAATGGGCATACGTATCTGAATAAAATCAGGTTTTTAGATTCTTTTAGTTTTTTCCCCAAGGCATTGAGTCAATTGATTCAAGTGCAAAAAAGTGACAATTTTGATAGTTTTCCTTTGCTTAAACAGCACTTTCATGACAGTGAAATGTATGACCTATTGACCTGTAAAGGTGTATATGCATACGACTATTACTGTTCTGGCGCTCGCTTAAGCGAGGAGAAACTACCTTCAATTGAAGCTTTCTATAATTCACTCACCAACAGTGAATGCACTGCCGAGGAATATGAATTGGCCAAGAAGGTCTGGGCTAAGGGTAATTGCAAAAATGGGTGGGATTATTGTAGACTGTATCTTGGCCAGTGACGTTTTAACTCTGTTAGATATTGTCTGCAAAAACACAGATCAAATCTATTCAGAGTTTGGACTAGATATAGGATATTATTTTTCCACACCACATTTTGTGATGGACTTTATTTTAAAAATCAGTAGGGAAGAAATAGGGTTGATCACTGATTTATATCAACAGCTTTTTGTAGAAAGACCAATGCGGGGTGGGTATATTTTTCATGGGGATCGCGTTTTGACAACAGATCCAAGCGGGCAAGACACAGGTGTAAAGTCAAAGGCAGTTTTCTTGGACATGAATTCATTGTACCCCTCGGCAATGTCTCAATACTCTTTTCCCTGTGGAAACTATAAATGGCTTGAGAATTTTTATAAGATCCCTACCCTTAACACCATCGAGGGAGATAGGTTACAAGGATGGCTCATTGAAACCGACCGTCACACTCCACTCGTGCTTTATTGTTCAGCTAGTGATTTTATTTTTCCCTTTATTAATTGACCATTAACCTAAGACACACTAAGTCCATTCAATCGATCATTGGTTGAGGATATGGGGAATCACTGGACCCCCTCTAAGCAAAAACTGATTGCGGATCTGGACCCTAAAGAGAATATCGTGGTTCACCACGTGCTTTTGCACTGGATGGTGAACAATGGTTTCAAGATCACCAAAATACATAGGGTCCTGCAATTCAGTCAAAAATCCTACTTAAAGACGTTTATCGACACCTTTGTTGATGAACGCTCTCGGGCAAACACTAAAGTAGAGAAGGAAATGTACAAGCTCATTCTAAATTCAGCCTTTGGAAAAATGTGTGAAAGAGTACGGAGCAGATCTCGTTGCGACGTCGTGACTGACCCTCAAGAGTGTGCACGAGTTATTGCAGACCCAAATTTTACATCATTCACGAGCATAGAGACAAGCATGGTTCTTCTACACAGGAAAAAGAGAAATGTGGTACTGAACAAGAATATAGCAGGAGGTAGTTCAGTACTTGAAATTTCCAAAAAGCTCATGTTGTCGTTTTTTTAAAAAGTGTGCAAGGTACAATGGCCAAGGGAGGGGGAGGTTCAAGTTTACTATGGGTATACAGATTCTCTGCTGTTCTAAGTCAAACCGGGGATTTATTGGGGGATTTAGAAAATGGGATGCACATCAGCTCGCGGATGGATTTCACTAACTGGAATCCATCCCTCTACCTCGAGTTGGTGAAACGTCAGACCCCCAACCAACTACTCATGTTACAATCAGAGACGGGAAGTGATTTGATATCCAAGGGGGTGTTCCCGGGTCCTAAAGTTTATTGCGTCGAAACTTTTAACAGGGATGTAAAGCAGGCGTGTAAAGGGGTGCCTACACATTTTTTAAAGAACAATTTCAACATGAGTGTGTACAGAGACTGTGTAGAGAGTAGCCTAGTGCCGAGAGCACAAGTGCTTGCAATTCACTCTCTAATGTACAGAAATTATACTCTTAGAGTGGAAAAGAATGCAATGTCATGTATATCCGACAAAGTCTTTGTGCTCGAGAATGATGTAAATGTACTCCCCACGGCCACTATAGAATTTCAGACCGGGTTGAATGCATGGCTATCGCAATCAACTTGGTCTGGATAAATTAACCTAACTCAAACCTATTCTGATAAATTAACCCAACCCAATCAAACCTAACCTTTCATGAATTAAATGCTCCAACCCAACCTAACCTTTCATGAATTAAATGCTCCAACCTAATCCCAACCTGTAGCGGCATTGACGGCGAATATTGTATACAGTTTTGATCTCGGGGGGGGGGGGGGTCCTGCCCGCGGCCGGCCTTCGGCCCACGATTCCCGGGAGATGGGGGGTCCCGCCCGTGGCCGGCTTTCAGCCCGCGGCTCCCTGGAGGTTGGGGGGGGGGGTATAAATTCATAGTGTTCAACTGTGCTATTGTTCATGTTCGTGTTTTTATTTCAAGTGTTGTTGTACAAATAGTGCTATTGTACAAAAATGTGTGTGTGCAAATAGTGTTCTTGCTGGACAAAAAGTGTTTTTTTTTATGACAATAAATGCTATTGTTGTACATATAGTGTTGTTCATGATGGACAAAAAGTGTTTTTTTATGTCAATAAATGTTGTTGTACATATAGTGTTGTTCTTGATGGACAAAAAGTGTTTTTTTATAATAAATATTGTTCTTGTTGTTAATAAATATTATTGTTGGTGTTGTTGAACAAGTGTTTTTGTTCAATAAATGTTGTTCTTGTTGAACAAGTGTTTTAATGTCGAATAAATGAATAAAATATTGTTTTTTTGTTCTTGAATAGATAGATCTAAGGAAAAATTACTACTTATTCATTGGACAAGTATGGTTTACAGTTAGTTGTAGTCTGACTGTTGTCAACAACAGCAGCAGTATGTATCAATTTAAAACACCATTCAGGTCTTCGTTTCTGTGTGGTCCATCAATGTCTGGGAAAACAACACTTTTAGCTAAAATAATTCAAAATTGTAATAAAATGTTTTTGTAAACCAAAGAAAATTTATTATTGCTATAGTATTTGGCAGGAGTCCTATAGTCAAATAAAAGCTATTGCCGCATCCATACCAATACAATTCATACGAGGACTTGTTGTTTTCAATAGTATTGAACCAAACTCGTGGCTTATTATTGATGATTTGGCTGATTCCATTGAACAGTTCTCTCAGGAAATGGTGCAGCTGTTTACCGGTTACTCTGATCATGAACACATATCTATAATTCTAGTTCTACACAACCTGTTTCATAAGAGTAAATGTATGAGAATCCTTGCTTTGAATTGTACCATCTATATTATCTACCGAGTTGTTCGTGATTCTAGCTCGCTAACAACTCTCAATAAGCAAATATACCCCGGTGCTCCCAAATTTCTGCTGTCAGCGTACACTCATGAGATAAATAAGCCCTACATTTTGCTAGATCTTAATCAGAGCACACCCGAGGATCTACGTGTAGTCACAGATATTTTTGACAAAGAATTTACTGTATATCTTCCGGTGAACAGTAGAAAAATCTATTAGTTGCCGTTATGACACTGAAGAAACTACACGAACAACGGCATTTATTTTCCGTTTTAGGTACTTCAAAACCTCCACTCAGTAAGGCCATACTCAAAGATGGTGTTGACAATAATTTCATTAATCTAATTTCTGAACTTTGTTTAAATTTAACTGAGGGCAATGTACACTTGCCAGAAGGTGTTAGACAACCGACAAAGCAACATCGTTCCACTGTACGTGCCTTGGTTTGCTAAAACAAGGGAAACATTTTTAAAAGAAAACGTCTTCTTCAAGCGGGCGGTAGCTTTTTTACACTTTTACTGCCAATAATTGCAGGACTTGTAAACATTTTTCTCTAGAGAATGGCTAAACCCTATAAATTAACGCCATTTGAACTTGTCCTCTCGCCCGAGGAACATTTTGAAGACAATCTAAGCAAATTCATTAATGATGAGAATATTGCTGATGATAAAAAGCTAGTTTTACTTCAAGATGCATTGCGACGTGTGGACAAACATAGAACTTATCGTGAGCAACCCGCCTTCACAGATCCCCCTTAACAGGAAACATCTCCCCAAGATTCTGCAGTGCAATCAAAGGAGAAGGGATTTAATTCCATAGTGTCAACAATTGGAAACCTATTGCCAGTGACCTATCGAGAACAGATTAAAAGAGTATTAGCATGTCTCATGTTGGAAAGTGATGATCAAGTTCAAGTTGACCGCACAGGGAAATGAATTAAAATTCAGGGAAAAAGTTAAAATCTAGTCGATTTAATTTTTGATATGGTGACAAATCGTAAAGAACTTTTATGATTTGACAATAATCACACCTTTCTAAATGCATCAAACTTCCCCAAGGGTCTTATTGGCAATAAGCAAATTCTAAAGAAACTAAGAGAATTTAGTCGTCCAACAACACCAACACCACCATTTAAAAAAGAAGAAGATTCAATATTGGAAAATACTAGCAGCAATGATTTTATAACACCTGTGGCTAGACAAAAACGAAGACGGATTGATTCATCATCCAGTGTGCAAAAGGGGAGTGGACATTACCCTACGTGTTTGCGTTCAAAATGGTTGAAGTTCTGAAGCTTGTCTATGAAAATATTGGTGAAGCGGGAAGTCTAAGTTCCCCCACAACGCTTTCTAAAGTTGCCTCTAACATAGATGGCATCACATTAGAAAAAAAAGCAAAAGAGTATCTACAGAATGAACCGAGTCGCACACTGCATCGGAATCGCAGGCTTCGTGGCAAACAATATCGACAAACTAAAGCCTTTTTCCCTCTGCATATAATGCAAACTGATCTTTTAACTTTAGACACGATTCAATGGCGTCCCAATGCACCCTACAAATATATTCTAGTGGCAATCAGTGTCTTTAGTCGCTATGCCTCTGCCGTTCCACTGCAATCAAAGAGAGGTGTTGAAGTTGCTCATGCTTTAGAAAGTATTCTTGAACAGGATTGCTATAAAAAAATTCAATCAGATCGCGGTAGCGAATTTGTACCAAGGGACAGAAAGATTCTTATATAAGGTTTTCGGACAAGGCGGTTCTAATGGTGTAATTTGTTTTGATCTGAGTCTATTTTTAGGAGTTATAGGTTATTATATTTCTTAACTTTGGACGTGATCGTCTCATAATAGGTTCCTAGCTACCGCTGAAACCTGGATAACTAAGTCCAATATTTGCCATGGTTTGTTCTTTACTAGGTCTCAGCCGTCTCTAGTGCAATGATACCAATGAAACTTACATAGTCCCTATATATGATTGATAATTGCTATGGGCTTGAATTCGTTCTTTACTGTAACCCATTTATAGTGAACTCTATTGATACTTTATGTAATTAACTTCCATCAACTTTCTTACAACTAACTTGCTTAGAAGAAACCATATTACTGCTTAAGCTATGCATTCTTACACCCTCATATATTATAACCTAGACGTCACAATCAATGTCGTCAGAGCTAACGTCATAATATAGCGTTTTTTCTATTTACGTCATAGTTGTTCTAAAACTAAAACGCGGATTTTTATCTACTGCTGCAGCCCGGATATAAGTTTTAATCGATTGTATCTTGGATCTTTCACCCACGCAAGCGTACTCTTTTTCAATATTGTCACAAGATGTCACAAGTTTTAAAATGAGCCATTAAATAGCTCTTTATTATGATGATTAAATACCTGCGATTAAGATATCATTCATCAATATTGACCATGAAAATGCAGTTTTTTCTTTAAGAAAGGATTTTAAAATGATTTTATATCAATAACAACTTTTTTAATTACGAAAGGTTTTTAACCCCCTCAAATACCTTAAAAATGAGCCATTAAACAGCTCTCGAGTGCCCCGCTATCTGAGGAAAAGAAGAGAAGAAGAAGAAAAAAGAAGAGAAAAAAGATGTCGTGGTTACAGCCACTTTTCTTGATTTTCAAGGCAGTATATTTCCCTTGTGTTCAAGCCAAGGGACTATAAGTTTCCTATATAGGGCTTTTGAACAAGGCGGTTATAGTAGTGTACTTTTCTTTTCACCTGATTCCATTTTTAGGAGTTTAGGAGTTATTTGGGTCGTGATCGTCTCTTACTAGATTGCTAGCTACCACTGCAACTCAGATGCTTAACAAAATGGTTGTCTGAAAATTTTGACTGGATGTGTTTGGGGAGATGATCGATGAGGGGGGGACCAAGAAAAGGGACCTAGAACTTTCAATTTCCAATCCAATGAGCCCTTCTGAAGTTTATGTGACGATCCATTCCATATAAATCTTGTATGTCCCCGGGGCATAACTTATAAACCTTATCCTGAAGGATCTGGGGGTCTTTAATCTACACAGATATATAGAAAAGTTATAGCATTCAGCAATTCTTCTTTTAACTCTTAATAATAATACCTTGAAGTACCGTTCTTATATATATATATATATATATATATATATATATATATATATATATATATATATATATATATATATATATATATATATATATATATATATATATATATATATATATATATATATATATATATATATTTTAAGATGATTGAAATTTAGGTCTATATGCCTATAAGCTACCTACTTCTTAATAAACAATATATGAGGTAAATAGTCAAAATTAATGCAAACTCAACGAATAGGATATTGCTTACTCGAGGAATAATAATAATAATAATTTCGAATCAGCCACTTATAAGTGTATATGCATTTTCTCAAGGGGGTTAATTATTGTAGAAAAAAAAGAACGAAAAGAGTGTGAAGGAATGGGATGAGGATGGGGGGTGGGGGGATGGGGCACTTTAAGTGTTGATATGGAAGGAGAAAAAAGTTCTTTTTCTTACAATGATTTATTTAGTCCAGGTTTACTGCTACCACCACTTCAATCAAATCCATCACCAAGCGACATAGGAAAATTCGGATTGTTGAGAAAAGGGAGAAACTTACACCACCAGCATCCAATGTATGGGATGCATGTCCATTAACTGAGGCTGAAGAGCAATGTTTCATAGAACTTACTGCCTCGGTTGAACGATGGACGGGTTTTGTTGAGATTTACAATCAAGAGGGGCAAGCACTAGAGTTGGATCCCCATTTTGCATTTTCATTCTGAATATTATATTTTTTCGAATAAAACCATTAGTTTTATACAACATTCTCCTGTTCTAATTTAACCTGCAAGAATAGGGCTTCATTTTTCCGACTAAACAAAATATATGTTTAATATTATGCATGAAAAAAACCTCTTCATTTGACATGACTTTTCTGTTGTCATTATGAAAGACATATGCCGATTTAACTTTGTTTCTTTTAATTGTTCAGGTGGTGGGACAATGACTATGAAAAATTGACATAGTTTATTAACTTTATAAAAATAGTGGTTATTTCACATAAAAAATAAGCCCTTTTTTTCTATAGATTAATGGATTAGCAGAGCCATTGGGTCATGAAACATCAATTTTTAGTGGACCTGATCCTATCATCGCACCACCAATGGAGTTCAGAGACGAACCTACATTAGTTCTGCACAATATGGAGTGGCATAGGGGTTTTCTTAATGATTGTTTTGGGGACATGGCCAGCCTAGACGATTTAACTTGTGACATTGACATGATGGAGGACCCGGAATGGACAGATAGATTTATGCGAGAGCATTTAGGTGATGTTAGTAGTGCATATGAACCGGGTCCTCATATAGAAATTCCATCACAGGACAATACAGGCTGGCTTGATCAGCTATCCCCATACACCCTGGAAGACATGCTAACTAGCCTAGGGGACTTCATGCCATCTCCATCCAATGTAATTGAACAGACTGGGGGTGGTGCTATTGACAATTCTATTTCACCCCCACCCTTCCGCTTAATGTTACATCTAGTAGTAGTAGTAGTAACGATACAACAGCAACAACACAAGTATCCCCTCTTCCAGATTTTTTCTTTCCAACTCTGCCTTGCACCAGACAAAGGTCTACAGCGCCAAATTCGGTTACCCCTTTAACTCTTTTGTGTCGGGGTATATAATAACAGATTCCTTGGCCATTAAATATTTATATAATAATGATATTCGATTCATTCTTTAACTACCGTTGGGGGTGGGGGGGATGGGGGTTAGTTTAAAACCATCAATAGCACTAAAAATAGTTTTTGTAAATGAAAATGTGGGCGAGGTGTATTCGAAATACTCGCACACAGTTGTTGACAATTCGCCCGCATTTATCAAATTATGAGGAGCTTTTTCTTAATTGGGTTAATAGCATTCAAAGTACGTGGGAAAATCATAACGAGGGGGGTCGTGGGTCGGTGGTTTTATTTATTGAAAGTTTAAATGTTAATATTTGTAGATTTAAAAAGGACTTTATTTTAAGAGGTGGCGGGGCTGGGGAGAGGGGTATAATTTTAAAACATCATTCAGATTTAGAGGGGTGTATGGGGATACGACGAATCTGTTCCGATACGAAGATGAAGTGCTTTAAGCATATATTTTTAATTGGCATCTGTTGACCTCTTTGAAAACATGCAACTAAGAAAAAGTTCAATAAATTGACAGTTGGTGAGATGGTAGATTCAAAGTTCCTAGAAGCATATTTTAATTGTTTAAATGACCGATTTCACGTGATCTTAAAAGGAATATATATTTTTGAGCGGGCTAATCCACATTTAAATATTGGTGTCACGGTGTTACAGTATGAATGAAGTATTACAGTATTACAGTATGAAGTTCCGATAAGAAGAGAGTATTATTTCCAGTGCGGGCTCCTTCAATTGAATCAGTGGAACATCGAGTGTGGCTTTTATATACTCCACCCCCAGACCCTAATTCAATTGGACATTTTAATCCAATTACCGATATTAGTAGGGTTCTAAATGAGGATAAAAATTGGGGTGGTGTGTGTTATTACTGTCCAACATGCCTCTCAAGATTTCGCTCTGATTTAAAGTTGAAGGATCACATGAAACACTGTAAACGTAAGGGATACCAGGCTGTGGAGACGGTAAGCGGAGATAGGGCGATCTTACGTTTTAAAAATTTCCAAAACACGCTCCTGCAGAGCAATAAGATCGCTTTAGACTGCGAAGCAAAACTGACAGACGTGTACGATCCGTCAAATTCAAATCGTGTTTAAATACATGACGCCATAGGGGTCTCTTACGCTCACGCGCAACGAGATGCTAATAATACCATGCAAGTGCTGGATGTAGTTGAGATTTCGAGTGACGGCAAAGAATGCATGCTCTTGGCATTAGTCAGTCTACTCAAAAAAGTAAACAGTTCCATTGTGTACCTTCGTTACACAAACTATCCAATACTCCTACCACCAAATGACATTTCGGCCTTTAAAAATCGTAAAATGTGTTGGGTTTGCAAGGGAGAATTTGATGATGGTGTTGGGAATGGGGGAGGAGGAAGGTGATCGACCATGATCATTTGTGGCAGGAAATTACATCTGGGGGGGGGAGTAACTTTAGGGGGGTAGCACATCAGTCGTGCAATTTAAACGTTAGACAGCAATATTTCGTACCTGTTTTTATACACAATTCCAATTACGACTTAAAGTTTGTTCTACCGGCGTTGGCCCGCATTGCCAAGGGTGGAGTTGTAGATGACGCATGTATAGATGGTTCTTTTTCATATAATATCATACCCAAATCATCGGAAAAGCTACTGTTGCTAGAATTCATGTGGAAAACAGTTGACAAGGGTAACACGTGCCTGAATAAAATCCGTTTTTTAGACTCTTTCAACTTCTTCCCCAAATCCTTAAGTCAATTGATTCAGGTACAGAAAAGTGATAATTTTGATAGCTTCCCCTCTTCAAACAGTGCTTGCCCGATGATGAAATGTATGATTTATTCACGTGTAAGGGTATATATCCATATGATTATTACAACTCTGGCTCGAGGCTAGATGAGGTGTCACTACCCCCCATTGAAGCTTTTTACAATTATCTTATTGGGAGTAAGTGCGCCACTACTGACTATGAATTTGCTAATAGGGTTTTGGGAAAGGATGGGTGTAAAAAATGGCGGGACTAATGTAAAATATACTTGGCAAGTAACGTACTCACTCTTCTGGACATTAGGTGCAAGAATAAGGATAAAATCTATGAGGAATTTGGGTTGGATTTAGGTTATTATTTATCCACTCCTCATCTGGTGATGGACTTGATACTTAAAATCAGCAAAGAAGAAATAGGTCTGATCGCTGATGTGGATCGGCATATGTTTGTAGAGACATCAATGAGGGGTGGGTATGTTTTTTACTGGGATCGTATCATGAAAACTGATCCGACCGGACAATACACCGATGAAAAGTCGGACGCAGTTTTTTTGGATATGAATTCTCTTTACCCACCGGCAATGTCTAACTACTGTTTGCCGTGTGGCAATTATAAATGGCTTGACAATCCATGTGCTTTGAATTTCCCCAACATTGCTAGTGTTGAGGAGAATGGGGCACAGGGATGGTTTTTTGAAATTGACGGTGAAATACCCATGGAAATCCATGACTCGGTAAAAGACTTTGTTTTTCCCTGCATAAATAGACCGGTGGGTAGGGACTCTCTGAGCCCCTAGAATTTATCTTTAGTAGAGGATCAACCCGAAACAGAATATCGTTGTTCATCACGTGCTATTGAAATGGATGGTGTCCAATGGTTTCAAAGTCACAAAGATTCATAGAGCCCTCCAATTTGATCAAAAGCCTTACATGAAAACGTTTATTGACACCTTTGTCAGTAAGCGTTCACAAGCGAAAACGAAAGTTGAAAAAGAAGTCTATAAACTTATTTTGAACTCAGCTTTTGGTAAAATGTGCGAAAGTGTACGAAACAGAACTCGATGTGACATTGTAACCAACCCTAAAGTTTGTGCTCGAATCATTGCGGATCCAAACTTCACATTACTCACAATCATAGATTTGGATATAGGGCTCATGCATTATAAGCAAGGAAGAAATGTATTAAATAAAAATGTTTCAGGGCAGAGTGAAATAACGGAAATATACAAAAAAACCATGCTGTTATCTTATAATTCTGTTTGAAAGATGGAATAATCGAGTGAAGTACACGTTCAAGTGTATTACGGGAACACTGATTCACTCCTCTTAAAAGTCGAAACTGAAAATCTATTGAATGATTTGGAAAATGGCAAGTACATTAGCTCACGAATGGACTACACTAATTGGGATGAATCCCGTTACCCAGAGCTAGTGAAAGGCCAGGCCCCAAATCAATTGTTAATGCTAAAATCTGAAACGGGAAGCGATCTGATATCCAGTGGTGTGTTTCCTGGACTGAAGGTATACTGTTTGGAAACGCACAACAAGGATATAAAACAAGTTTGCAAGGGGGTGCCTACACACTTTGTAAAAAGTAATTTCGACATGAGTGTGTATAGAAACTGTGTGGAACGTAGTTTTGTCCCAAGAGTAAAAGTAATGGCAATTCACCCTATACAATTTAAAAACTACAGAGTTAGAGTTGAGAAAAAGGCCATTTCGACCATATCGGACAAAGTCTATGTACTTGAGGATGGTGTGAAGGTACTACCATACGGACATTATTTAATTTAAGACCGAGTTGAATGTATAGAGTACAGAAAACAACTCGGTCTAGAAAAATTAACTTAAATTCATTAAAAAAAAGTATAAATTGGACGGGAGGTTTTTTTTGGGGGGGAGGGTCTTTTTAAATTCTTTTTTCTTTATCACAAACAATTTTCAATGTGTGTGTGTGCAAGGCAGAGCAATTTCCACTATTTAATGCCCCGAACCCAGCCCACCGCAGCGGGTCCCCGCTTCCCGGCCTGCGGCGCTTCCCACGGCGCTTCCCGCCCCCGCCGAAGTGGGGCCCGCGGCCGCCGCAGCGGCCACCCCCGGGGGGATCCCTTTTAAAATGCTGTAAATAAAACTGATATTATTTTAAGTGCATTATTCATTAAATGTTGTATTTTTTCTATAAATAAACAAAAAAAATGTATTTATTTAAGTGTTTTTTCTAGTGCTTATGTAAATGTTGTATTTTTTATTGTAAATAAATTAAAAAAAGTGTATTTTTTTCATGCTTAATGTGCTTTCAACAATGTAGTATTTTTTAAGTGTTGTTACTTTTATGCGTATAATAAAAAGAAAATATGATTCTTTATTCGTCTTCTTCTTATTATTCTTGAACGGAGTAGTAATAGAGAAATTATTTAGTCATTTGACAGCCATAGTCTAGAGATAGTTGTCTAGTCGAACTGTCGAAGGGAACATGTATCAATTTAAAACACCATTCAGATCGTTTCTGTGTGGGCCGTCAATGTCAGGCAAAACAACACTCTTAACTGGAATAATTAAAAATTGCGATAAAATGTTTGTGGAAAAGCCAAAAAAATCTACTACTGTTACAGTATTTGGCAGGAGTCATACGATAAAATAAAAGCAATTGCCACGACGGGATTGGTGTAGATACAATTCATACAGGGACTTCATGTTTTCAGCATTATTGAACCAAACTCTTGGCTGATTATTGACAATCTGGCTTAATCTATTGAACACTGGTCCCAGGAAATGCTGCAACTGTTCACTGTTCGCTCTCATCATGAACATATTTGCTTTACTGTGATTCTACACAATCTCTTTCATCAGAGCAAATGTATGCGAACACTTGCGTTGAACTGCTCCTACTATATCATCTACAGAGTCGTCCATGATTCTAGCTCGCTAATAACTCTCAATAAACAAATATACCCCGGTGCCCCTAAATTTCTACTTTCAGCATACAATCAGGCAACTAATATACCCTACGGCTATAACCTATTGGGTCTTAATCAAAATACACCGGAGGATCTGCGTGTAGTCACAGATATTTTCGACAATGAAATTACAGTATATCTCCCCGTGAACAGTAAAAAGACCTATTAGTTGCTATCATCACACTGAAGAAACTACATGAAAATAGACGTCTGTTTTCAGTTCTAAGCACTTCAATCCCGTCGCTTAGGAAAGCCATACTCAAACATGGTATTGACAATGATTTCATTAATCTAATATCTGAACTTTGTTTAAATTTGACCGAGGGTAATGTTGAACTGCCAGAAGTAGTTAAGCAACAGGCGAAGCAACATCGTTCCATTGTACGTACATTGGCCTCTAAAAAGAAAAGAAAGAGTTTTAAAAGTAAACGACTTTTTCAGGCGAGCGGTAGCTTTTTCACACTTTTACTGCCGATAATTGAAGGACTTGTAAACAGTTTTCTCTAGAGAGAATGGCAAAACTCTATAAATTGACTCCAATAGAACTCGCTCTCTCACCCGTGGAACACTTTGAGAACAATCTGAGTAAATTCCTTGACAACGAGAATATTGAGGATGATAAAAAACTGCTTTTACTTCAAGATGCACTTCACCGAGTGGTTAAACATAAGCCCTATCGTGCGAAGGCCAGTAGTATTGATCACAAAAAAGAACCATCTCCTCAGGATTTTGCTGCTGCTGAAACACAATTAAAGATGGAGGAATTGGATTAAATTGTATTGAAAATTGGAAATATAATGCCCCATTCATATCGTGAACAAATTACACGACTCCTAATCTATCTCATGCAAAGCGATCAGGATAAAGTTCAAATTAATAGTAATGGGAAAGAGATTATAATTCAGGGTAAGACCTTTAATCTAGTTGACTTAATGAATGACATGCTTACAAATTGTAAAGGATTTTTATCATTTGAAGCTCAATTATACAGTTTTCTAAATGCATTAAACTTCCCCAAAAGCCTTATTAGCAATAGACAAATTCTAAAAAAATTAAATGAACATGCACCATCATTATCATCAACAACACCATTAAAATATGAAGAAGAAGAAGATTTTAAATCAATCTTGGAAAATATTAGCACACCTAGTGGAAACTTGACAATGGGGGTGAGGAAAAAGCGAAAACGTATCAAGTCACCATCACCCCCATCACCAAATACTACTAGTATACAAAAGGGTAGCGGACGTTACACTACGTGTTTACGTTCAAAATGGTTGAAGTTCTGAAAGGTGCTTATGAAAATATTGGTGAGGCGGGGAGTTTAAGTTCACCCACCACTCTTTCCAAAGTCACTGGTGTTCACACTAAAAGTGTACAAGACTATGTACAAAATGAATCAAGTTACACTCTGCATAGAAATCATAGACTTCGTGCTAATCAATATCGAAAAACTAAAGCCTTTTTCCCATTGCATATAATGCAAGCAGATCTCCTTACTCTAGATGAGATTCAACAACGTCACAATACACCGTACAAGTACATTCTACTTGCAATCAGTGTTTATAGTCGTTATGCATATGCAATTCCATTGCGATCAAAGAGAGGTGTTGAAGTTGCTCAGGCTATAGAAAGTATTCTCGAACAGAATTCGTATAAAAAATTCAAACGGACCGCGGTAGTGAATTTATTAATCTCCATGTTGCAAAAGTACTAGTGAAATATAATACACTGCTCTATCATAATCATAGTCCTATAAAGGCTGTATTGGCCGAGCTATTGATAAGAACTATTCGAATTTTAATTTCAAGATATTGTACGTTGCAAAATACATCGGCTTTTATTCATGCTTTATATAAAATCATGTTGATCTATTATCAACAACCTCATCGATGATTGTCCAACTCAACCCCAATGGAAGTTAATCATTCTGATCAAGATACAATTGACACCTTTTTTAAACAATATGCCAATGAAACAACTGTCAAGAAGAAAAATAAATTCAATGTTGGTGATACCGTTCGAATTAATAGAACAACTAATGTTTTTGAAAAGGGTAATTACTTTTGGTCCACAGAACTTTTTAAAGTGGCAAAAATCCTAGACAGTAAACCCATAACTTATCGTTTCCGCGATACCTCAATTCTCGGCGGCTTTTATGACTATGAACTACAAAAGTTAAAAATAATAGTGAAATCTATCAAATTGAAAAAGATATTAAAGACTCGTACTCGCAGGGGAAGGAAACAGTTACTTGTTCGGTGGCTAGGATACAATTCTGATTTTGATTCTTGGATCGGTGTTGAAGATATTGACAATGCCCAATGATTTCTATGTAACTTTTATGTCCAATGTTTCCGATCCTCTCTACAACGACTTGAATACGACAAGTAATTTTTGGACGAAACTCTCCCCCTCCATCAAATTTGACGGTGCGTATGAAGTGGCTCTTGTCGACTGTATTCTCAAAAATACCTATGACATCCTGAGAAAGGATCGTGTTCATTATATAAAAGTTATACCATTCGATTGGACACTCTTTGTCGACTATGAATCGGTTGAAACACTTAAATCTAGCGAATATCCACATGCCAAATTGAAATATATTGAATACGATAATATGAGAGATTTGTGTCGTACAATCAATAGAAAAATCTCATATCTTAGGTATGGTACATTCCATTTTAATTATTCATTGGAAGACGATAGGATTTACATTACCTCACCTGTTGACACTCAAATAATTATTCTCAATGATAATCTGAGAGACGTTCTTGGCTTTAAACAGAATACGATCAATGGGAAAAATGCTGGCACCGTTTACGGGATGGATCAAGTTTTTTTTTGCTGATTATCCACCTGATTTTGCCTCGGACTCTTGCATATTTCTCTATGCATCCTTTTTGGAAACATCGATAGTCGGTAATTCAAATGTTCCCCTCCTACGTGTTCTCCAACGAAAAACAAATCACGAACTAGTTCATTACTTTTATACAACATCGTCAGTATGTTCCTGTAAACACTTTGAATCTGGATCTCTACCCGTTAACACTAAGAAGTGAAGTGGGCGATCCTCTAGCCATAAAAAAAGGCTTAACAGTGATTGCATGTCATTTTCGACCCATTGTCGGCGAAAGCACCATCACCTAAAATGAACAACAGAAGAATTCTATTTGTATGTCCCGATATCTATTGTTATGTTGGTGCTCTCAGTCCACGTCAAATAGGCAATGAATTGGACTACTACGTGGGGCGTACTACAATGTCTGGCTATGGTATTGGTAGCTTGTTTGCTAGGCGGTTTCGTTCTGCACTAGCCCTTGCCAAAAATATCTTGTACCTGCTGCATCGAATTTTGCTGCCTCAATACTACACGACGGGGGGTCGGGTAAAAATTTCAAGGAGAGTGTTAAGGAAAATACTAGATCTTCAGCAAGAGCCGTTGGTGAGCAACTAAAATCTCGACAAAATGGGGAGGGGTTGAAAAGAATACATGTACGTCAGTCACTCTTCAGTCTCCACCCAGGCGGGAAGCGATGTACATCGACAAGGAATTTGATGAATAAACAAAGGAAGAGCAATTGGCAGATGAAGAAGAAAAAGAAAAAGATTGTTAGATCAAAGGAGGACTTTTTCTCTTAATATGACTTATCTCCCCAACAAGGAATCATATCCATCAATCAGTTCCTCATTGAGTCTATTCAATGCTGAAAATGTTGATGTCAGTGTCAAGTATGGCTACTATGAACAATTTCACCCCCAACAACCCATCTTGTAAAATACACACTTTCAAATATTTTCCAATGAAGACTACTTCATTGATTTGGCATCAATATTTATTTATTCAAATTTTGTGGTGAAGAAAAAGTCAGATAATAAAACTTCAACTTTTGCCGACGGTCTCTCCTATGAGAACTGGATTCTACAAAACCTGTTCAAGCAAACTTATGTATTTATTACTGGTACATTGGGGAGCACTATCAATGATTTATCCAACTATGCAAGCTACATACAACTTATGATGATGACACCAAAGGCATATAATGAGTTGAGACGATAGTCAATGGGCTATGAGAATCGATCAGGCTTTGATGCTGACAGTGAGTTGACTAATGCAGTGCCGCGTGACTATCATCTGGTTCGAAAATTAAATCATGAGATATTCAATATATCCCAATGGTTACCCCCAATGTCAGTATTGACATAAAGCTACAACTGGCCCTATCAAATTTCATTTTAATAAAAACACTTCCTGCAACACCCGATGCAAATGTCATTATCACATCGGTAATTCTCCACGCCCAAAAACAACAGGTTATGAGCTCAGTTGCATTGGCAGTGGACAAGCTAAGAGCCAATGGTAACAACATTAAACTTCTTGTCCCCCATACGATCACGAATCAACGTCATATAGCCACTGGCTCTCGTAGCTATATCGGTTTATCATTTATCACTGGAGAAATCCCATCAAAATTAACTTTGGTTTTTGTAAAGACTGGCAGTACCGTTGGATCCTGGACTGAATCCCCCCATGATTTTAATTTTTTTTTGTCTATCTAGCCTTGTTTTCAAAGTGAAAGGTATTCCACTGTACACTCTATCATTTGACAAAAAATCCTATAGAACTCTGTACGAGTTCACCATGCAATCCCAAGATCATGACTCTCAGCTATTTGAAAATGGAACAACCGATTCAATGTTTTCAAAAAATCATGGGTTAATTGTTTTGGACTTGTCGGGGACTCAGGATATGAGCATAGTACGAACAGGGAATGTACATTTAGAGTATACATTTGCCGATGCTTTGACTGAGAGCATCACGCTAATATCACTGAGCCAATTTGAAACCTATTGGGAAATCACACCCAACGGCAGTGTTCTACTAGACCTAGCACCATGAACACAAACCAAATAATCAACGTATTTAGTATGGATCCATACATGTCCCAGTACAATTCCTATTGTATACCTTTGGACTTCATTGAAAAAATTCCAAGTGTTAACAATACCCTAATCATTGTTAATAGCAGTCCATCGACTTTGAAGACTAGCCATTGGCTATACATCTTTCAAACAGCGAAGAATATTGAATTTTTTGATCCTCTTGGCCTATCGTATAAATTCTACATGCCATACATCAGCAACTTCATTGAAAGCAGTGGGAAAACCATTATTCAAAATCAACGAAGAGTACAGGATTTAACGACTAAGACATGTGGCTTTCGTGCACTACTCTTTTTCATGTTTAGATGTCGTGGCTATACCTACAAGTGGTTTCTCGACATATACGTCGACTTACCTCGATTGAACGACTTTCTAGTGGAAAATATACTTACTGGCGTGTTTAATATTGATTTTAGTGCCCTACGAATAAAATGTTCTAAAAATGTATGTGAAAATGTTTATTAATAAATGACAAAAATTTATATACATAATAAAACGACTTTTCTACTCTTTAGATATCATCTTCTACTAGGTAAAGATATTTGCTAACAACAAATAGAGCAGGTAGATTATCCGAATTCATATTGTCCTAATCCTGACATGCTGAAATGCCAGAGTCGCATTTTCTACAGTAGAGTGTAACTTCACTCTTGTCATATCTCTTTGTATAGTCAATGATACTATACTCATTCATTCTATAGAATTCATATGTTTCAATTTGCTTATTCGATGCAATTTCACAAACAGTATCCTCATGTGTCGAATCACATTCCGTCACAGCCAAATAAAAATCAGTGGGCTTATAATCATAACACCCATTGTCTTCACAGCGATGACGTAGAAACCATATTCTTTTGTTGTTCCAACAGTTGAATCGTTGACCTGGCTCCTCCTCCCAGAACAATCTAAAACCGCGGCAATACAACTCTGGTTACAATAAAGTAAAATCACGGTTAGGATTCTTTCCAGTTACACTGGGATATGTATTCTCCCACTGATTACATTTATCATAGTGGCACTTGGAACGTAGATGACCGCTAGGATGAGAGTCACACACCTCTTCAAAACAAGAATTAAAACCTTTAATTTGTATAGCATATCCAAATGCAATTTACACGGGATGCATAATCTACACTTTTCATCATACTCACCAATCATTGTGCAATTCTCACATAATGACCAGCTACCTAGTGTGTATATACATAGCGGACATGTATGGAAAATTTTTTCATGTGTCGACACTCTCACCGCCACAATGAAACTGAGCTAGCAACAACAAAAAATTGACTGGGATAGAGAAAGAGGAGTAAATCATCCTTGAACGCCATCTTTCTCATGAAAAAAGTCCTAAATTTCTAAACTAATGTTTAAAAGCATATCCACAATATCATTTTGCCGTGTCGTGATCAATATATCAATAAATTGTGTAAATGCAATTGAATCAGGGCGTAAAAGCTTCATACAATAGTCTAATGATGTAGAATCAGTTTTCATTATATCGACAAGCATTCCCCGAGAAAATATTTTCCTTTTGAATAGACAGGTCTTGAAAATGATCATCTAGAATCAAACGTTTTTCCATAAGCACTAAATTCCCCATGATTCGCTCTTTCTCAAATCTATCCATTTCCTAATGGAGTCCTAACGCTCTCACAACCAACTTCAGACTAACCAAAATTTTTTCCACTCTAAAAAATATACACTAGTCTACTATAGAAAGAAAAGTACCTTTGATTTAGAAACAATTTTATTGAGCATAATTACAACAATAATATTCACTGATGCATTTTGTTCTCATTAATATATTTCGATACCAAATTTAATACTGCCCGAAGTCTATTTCTATGGAAAATATTTAGTTTCTCAGCAAAATATGGTTGCTGCTCCTGATTAAATTTGCTTAATGATATCACATATCTATCATATATATCGTCACATTAAAGGCATAGTCAACAGTCACTGGTTATTTCCACAGCCACATTGGGTACTCGTATATCGTTGCTGCTGCCGGCTCCATCATTAATCTCCAATAATGTAAATGCACCACTCATTTTCTCTAATAATATCGTCTCAAATAAACTATTCTCTCTGAATTCAATTCTCTTACTAATATGAATTGCAATGAAAATCATTCCTTTTATTCAAATCCAATTACCAATCAAGTTATCATGATGACCGCACCCTGGTAAGGTGTGACTGTCCTTGGTAACTTAATGTACCGGTTAAACCGCATTGTATATTCATGCCTCAGGCGAGAGGTAAAAAATATTACGCAATCACTGGTGAAACCCATATATCACTGTCGTTGGTAAGTCAATGCACAGGTTAGACTACTTTTTGTGAAATTCAATGTAAGTTGCCATGTAAGTTTCGTATCTATTACACTTTTGAGCGTATTCTTGTGCAATTGCATGTGTAATTGACCTATATATCACTGTCCTTGGTAAGTCAATGCACAGGTTAGACTACTTTTTTGTGAAATTCAATGTAAGTTTGAAACTGTGTATATGGTTACTACTAAGGCCAAGGGTACCCACTAATATTTCTAACTATCTCTTTGGACTCCACCTAGGCTAAAAAGTCAAAGATTATATATTACAAAAAAGCTTACTGTATTCAAGATCATGTATATATCAGAACTAAATCCACACCATCATAATTTTTCCCTAGACCGCTCAACCGCGTGCATGCGGTGGGAGGTATGTGGATTTTTTCCAGCCAATCCAAATGCTTACCAATTACTGCCTTACTTCAAATGAATCGGCTTTATGCCCCTTCGCCCCCCCTCCCCCGACAATTCGGACCAAACTTGTCATCTGAAAGTAACTTTTAGCTATGGTGAATCATCCCTAACTGCGCATTTAAAGTCTCGTGCTTTATAACAACCTACGCAGTTAAAGAAGGAAAAAATGGCGCAGCCAAAACTAAGAGAAATATAATAATTATTACCAGGGGGAAAAGAGAATAATTAAGGGACCCAAAAGAAAAGAATCTGGGAAGGGTATTTTTCTGAAACAACCCAGGACCAACGGTTCCAAGACCTACTTCATAACTCGGACATAAACTCTAACTCGGAAACTCGGACATAAAATCAAATAAAATTAACACAAAAAAAATCCCTCTCTGGTTTCTTTGTTTTTCTCTTCTTCTTGTTTGACTATCTCTTCATTAGTGCTCCTGCCGTGCGGGGGTTTCTGCCTCTCCGAGTAGTGTGAGGTACGATGAAATTTTCTTCGTTTTTCAATAGCCTCTCTTCCTCTTCCGTTGGGAACAATTCTAGGATGTCGTCCTCGGGACTCTCCTGACGGTCAATTAACTTGCCGTGAAGAGCCCTGTCCGTTAATTTTTTTGCGGGGATTAGGGGGGATGATGCAGGGAACAGGGGTTTTATTTCTTCAGCAGGATATCGAATATCCGTGGCGGGATAATGAATCTCTGCTCTGCTCGTAGATGCTATAGCAGGATTACCGAATATGCGTAGCGGGATAATGAATCTTTCCCTTGCTTGTAGCTGTTAGTAGAGGAGGGGGTCCGACTCGTGGCAGTACAAAATTCGGTTATCAAAAGAACGTATCTCCTATCAGTACACCAAATATGGTCATAGAGTCTCTAGGGGGAAAGATTACGTAATTGATCAATGACCTGTTTTTCCAAGATCGAGTTATTTGTTGTTTCTATGTGCAATAACTCGGGGACGAAGGTTGTACATGTGCATTGAGTTCTAACGGGACCAATGTTATTTATCTGGGACTCGAGGGGGAAGTGAATTATTGATTTACGAAGGGGGAATTAAGAAACATTAAGGCTTCTTTAATCTTAGGTCTGTGGGATAAAAGTTCATTAGGTCAGAGAGAAAAATTAATATACTATTTTTAAATAGGGCTTCGCGAAGGGGGAATTAAGAAACATTAAGGCTTCTTTAATCTTAGGTCTGAGGGATAAACGTTCTTTAGGTCAGAAAGAAAAATTAATATACTATTTTTAAATAGGGCTTCACGAAGAGGGAATTAAGAAACATTAAGGCTTCTTTAATTTTAGGTCTGAGGGATAAACGTTCTTTAGGTCAGAGAAAAATTAATATTCAATTTTTAAATAGGGCTTCATTGATCTTTAGTGTCATGAATTATAAATGACATCACTTGTTATCTTGGAATTATGTGGGAGTCTAAAGAGATAGAAATTCTATTTTTAAATACGGCTTCACGGAGCTTTAAGTCGGAGAGATAAATTGATATTCTAATGAAACCATAATAGTTTAGCTAGGAAAATTTATGAGATGAAGAGATTAACGTAGGAAAGGGTTTCCTAGAAATTTGAAATGTGAAAGCACTGAGATGCCAAACAAAAGGAACACGATGAAATTACTTTTAGGGATTATTTGGGCGAAACGGTTTTAGACAGCTTATGGAATTATTTCGGCGAAACCGTTAGAGACGTTGATTTAAAAGATGATTTAAAAGATGATTTTTGAGTGTGGTCGTTATAATACACAAGTTCCATTGAACAGTGTTGTGAGGTCCCCTACCCCAACCCCAAAGGGTTCCAATCCCCCACCCCAACCCCGAAGGAAGTCCCCGGTACTCAAAGGTTCCCAGGGCTCCCACCCGGCCCCCAGACCCTCAAAGGCCCACCCCAGGCCCCCCAAAGGCACATCGAGCTCCCAAAAGACCACCGGGGTCCCAAAGGCCTTCACCCGGTCACCAAATGTCCCCCAGGCTCTCAACCGGCCTCCAGGACCCCCAAAGGCCCTCCACCGGCCCCCAAAGGTCCCCCAGGCTCCCAAAGGGCCCCCCAAAGAGTCCCCTCTCCATTTTTTTAATACTTTTTTATGGCTTTATTATATCTTTTCTGAACAAGTTCCATTCATAATGTCATTCCTAAACCTATTTTCCAACCTCAAAGAGTCCCCACCCCAATTTGTAAATACTTTCTTGAATTTTTTAACATGGTATTTCTTAACTTTTTACGTTCCGACCTTTCTCAAAGAGTCAAATTTAAAGTTATATTCCATATATTTTCCCGGAACAAGAAAAGTCCCAAGACATAAAAAATTTAAAGTTCACTTCTAAATTTTTCCGTAGAAGATAGGAAAAGTTATACTATGATTGTGATTATTTTCTATGAAGATAAAAAATTTCACTTTAATTCTAAATTTTCTTAAATTCAGTTCTGACCATTCTCAAAGAGATAAAAATATTTAAAGTTCTGTTCCAAATATTTCCCCGGAAGAAGAAAAGTTCAACTTCGATTATGAATTTTCTCAATGAAAATGAAATAAGTTATTGATCATTTCTATTTTCCCAAAATAATATAAAATTTTCCACTTCGATTCAGATTTTTCTCAAACAGATGAAAAAATTTAAAATACTGTTCTAAATTTTTCATAGAAGATAGAAAAGTTCTTGTTCTCTTCTGAATTTTATCAAAGAACATAATTCATTTCTAATTTCTCCAGAGAAAATAAAAAGCTTCCACTTACGTTTTAAGTTCACCAAGACATAAAAAATTGAAAGTTCTGTTCTAAATTTTTCTGTAGAAGATAGGAAAAGTTATACTATGATAGTGATTATTTTCCATGAAGATAAAAAGTTTCACTTTGATTCTAAATTTTCTTAAATTCAGTTCCGACTTTTAACATAGAGATGAAAAAAATTTAAAGTTCTGTTCCAAATTTTTCATAGAATATTGGTAAAGTTATACTTTGATCGTGAATATTCAAGTTCTCTTCTGAATTTTACCAAAGAACACAATTCAATTCTAATTTCTCCAGAGAAAATAAAAAGCTGACACTTCAGTTTTAAGTTCGCCATGACATAAAAAATTTAAAGTTCAGTTCTAAATTTCTACATAGAAGATAGGAAAAGTTATACTATGATTGTGATTATTTTCTATGAAGATTAAAAGTTTCACTTCAATTTTAAATTTTCTCAAGGAAGTGAAGAAAAGTTCAACTTCGATTCTGAATTTTCTCAATGAAAATGAAATAAGCTATTGATCATTTATATTTTCCCAAAATAATATAAAAATTTTCCACTTCAGTTCAGATTTTTCTCAAACAGAGGAAAAAATTTAAAATACTGTTCCAAATTTTTCATAGAAGATAGAAAAGTTCTTGTTCTCTTCTGAATTTTATCAAAGAACATAATTCTTTTCTAATTTCTCCAGAGGAAATAAAAAGTTTCCATATCACTTTTAAGTTTACCAAGACATAAAAATTTCAAGTTTAATTCTAAATTTTTCCGTAGAAAATATGAAAAGTTATACTATGAATGTGATTATTTTCTATGAAGATAAAAAGTTTCACTTTAATTCTAAATTTTCTTAAATTCAATTCCGACCTTTCTCAAAGAGACGAAAAAAATTAAAGTTCTGTTCCAAATATTTTCCAGGAAAAAGTTCTAGTTCAATTTAAAATTTTCTCAACGAAGTAAAGAAAAGTTCAAGTTTTCATCTGAACTTTACCAAATAACACGCTTCAATTCTAATTTCTCCGGAGAAAACAAAAATCTTCCACTTCAGTTCTTTATTTCACAAAGACATAAAGAAATTTAAAGTTCAATTCTAATTTTTCGGTGGGAGATAGAAAAAGTAATACCATACTTGTGAATATTTTCACGGAAGATAAAAAGTTCTAGTTCAATTTAAAATTTTCTCAACAAAGTCAAGGAAAGTTCAAGTTCTCTTCTTCTAATTTCACCAGAGAAAATAAAAATATTCAACTTCAGTTCCTTATTTCACAAAGACATAAAGAAATTTAAAGTTCAATTCTAAATTTTTCGGTGGAAGATAGAAAAAGTAATACCATACTTGTGAATATTTTCATGGAAGATAAAAAGTTCTAGTTCAATTTAAAATTTTATCAACGAAGTGAAGGAAATTTCAAGTTCTCTTCTGAATTTTCTCAATGAAAAAGAAATGAGACATTGATCATTTCTATTTTTCCAAATAATATAAAAATTTTCCACTTTAGTTCAGATCTGGCTCGAAGAGATGAAAAATTTAAAATACTGTTCCAAATTTTTCACTGAAGATAAAAAAGTTCAAGTTCTCTTCGAAATTTTATCAAAGAACACAATTCAATTCTAATTTCTACAGAGAAAATAAAAATCTTCCACTTCAGTTCTTTATTTCACAAAGACAAAGAAATTTAAAGTTCAATTCTAAATTTTTCGGTGGAAGATAGAAAAATTAATAGCATACTTGTGAATATTTTCAAGGAAGATAAAAAATTCTAGTTCAATTTAAAATTTTCTCAACGAAGTGAAGAAAAGTTCAAGTTCTCTTCTGAACTTTACCAAATAACAAACTTCAATTCTAATTTCTCCATAGAAAACAAAAATCTTCAACTTCAGTTCTTTATTTCACAAAGACATAAAGAAATTTAAAGTTCAATTCTAATTTTTCGGTGGAAGATAGAAAAAGTAATACCACACTTGTGACTATTTTCAAGGAAGATAAAGAGTTTTAGTTCAATTTTAAATTTTCTCAATGAAGTCAAGGAAAGTTCAAGTTCTCTTCTGAATTTTACCAAAGAACACACTTCAATTCTAATTTCTCCAGAGAAAAAAAAAATCTTCCACTTCAGTTCTTTATTTAAGAAAGACATAAAGAAATTTAAAGTTCAATTCTAAATTTTTCGGTGGAAGATAGAAAAAGCAATACCATACTTGTGAATATTTTCACGGAAGATAAAAAGTTCTAGTTCTATTTAAAATTTTCTCAACGAAGTGAAGAAGAATTCAAGTTCTCTTCTGAACTTTACCAAAGAACACAATTCATTTCTAATTTCACCAGAGAAAATAAAAATATTCCATTTCATTTCTTTATTTCACAAAGACATAAAGAAATTTAAAGTTTAATTCTAAATTTTTCGGTGGGAGATAGAAAAAGTAATACCATACTTGTGAATATTTTCCTGGAAGATAAAAAGTTCTAGTTCAATTTAAAATTTTCTCAACGAAGTGAAGAAAAGTTCAAGTTCTCTTCTGAATTTTCTCAATGAAAAAAAAAATTAGTCATTGATCATTTCTATTTTTCCAAATAATATAAAAATTTTCCACTTTAGTTCAGATCTGGCTCGAAGAGATGAAAAATTTAAAATACTGTTCCAAATTTTTCACTGAAGATAAAAAAAGTTCAAGTTCTCTTCGGAATTTTACTAAAGAACACAATTCAATTCTAATTTCTCCAGAGAAAATAAAAATCTTCCACTTCAGTTCTTTATTTCACAAAGACAGTGAAATTTAAAGTTCAATTGTAAATTTTTCGGTGGAAGATAGAAAATGTAATACCATACTTGTGAATATTTTCCCGGAAGATAAAAAGTTCTAGTTCAATTTAAAATTTTCTCAACGAAGTGAAGAAAAGTTCAAGTTCTTTTATGTACTTTACCAAAGAACACACTTCAGTTCTAATTTCTCCATAGAAAAAAAAAAACTTCCACTTCAGTTATTTATTTCACAAAGACATAAATAAATTTAAAGTTCAATTCTAAATTTTCGGTGGAAGATAGAAAAAGTAATTCCATACTTGTGAATATTTTCACGGAAGATAAAAAGTTCTAGTTCAATTTAAAATTTTCTCAACGAATTCAAGGAAAGTTCAAGTTCTCTTCTGAACTTTACCAAAGAACACAAATCATTTCTAATTTCACCAGAGAAAATAAAAATATTCCATTTCAGTTCTTTATTTCACAAAGACATAAAGAAATTTAAAGTTTAATTCTAAA